>NW_007727538.1:165909-216752 GCF_000696425.1 Galeopterus variegatus
CCAGCCAAGTGCCTGACTCTGGGCTTCGAGGGCCATTTTTAAGGAAGCTCAACCCACAGGGACTGAGCCCACACTGACCAATTTGGGGGCGGTGGAAGCCACTAGAACGCCTCCATTAGGAGGTTTGAAAGTCAGCCTGCAGCTCTGGTTGCCCTCATGGCTTGCTTGTGTCGGGGCTGTTTTTCTGCTTTCTCCTCATCCTCTGCATAAAAGAGTCCCTGACCCCTGTGCCTCTCCTGGCACCTTCGGGGCCATTCTCAGCCTGTCTGCTCTGCGCTTTGGTTAGCAGATGGGGCACTTGCCGTGGTTTCCCACCTGGAGAGGTCTTCCTGGCTTGGATCAGGCAGAGCTTCCTCCACGGCATCAGAGAGAGGCAGCCACACATGTTATGTGGAGGGCCGTTCCCTGGCCTTCTTAGCTCAGCAGAGAGAAGCAGGTGAAGAATCGCCTGGCTTGGATCAGGCAGAGCTTCCTCCACGGCATCAGAGAGAGGCAGCCACACGTGTTATGTGGAGGGCCGTTCCCTGGCCTTCTTAGCTCAGCAGAGAGAAGCAGGTGAAGAATCAGACGGGTCCTGCCCCCTAACCTGCTTCATGGGAACAGAAAGAGAGGGCCCTGTGAGGTTGTTCTCTTTCATCTTCCCTGGCACTGAGTGTCCCTCAGGTGAGGGGACACCTCTCCACAGGCTCAGCCTACCCCAGCAGCTGTGCACTGGGGAGCCCTGATGTTTATTGGACTCCACGTGAGTGTTCTGATGGGCACAGAGGACTTGGAGAGAGTCTGCAAACCAACCAGGCAAGGCAGCCCCATGACGCTTTTATTTATGCTCATGCTCACGTCCCATGTGTTCAGTAAGCGCAAGCTCTACACACACCCTACTGATTCCTGGATGGCTTGTGCAGCTGGGGTGACCTGAGCTCAGCTTCTCAGAGAATCACTGAGTGAACATGCGGTGACTCATTTGAGAGCCTTCGCTTTGACTTCCTAGCCTTTTCACTGTCTTCTCTTGCAGACACAATGGGTGACTCCTGGGTCGTCTCTGCTCTCTCCCAACCTTGTCATCAGACTCTTCTCTGACATACATCCATTTTCAGAATTCAATTCAATTTTAGATATTGATTTTGAGAGTTCACAAAACCTCTGAGAAATACTTCCAGCTCCAGGCTGTCACACCTTTTACCACTCAAGGTCCTGTCTCACATATAGGAGTGACACTGACCACAGGCTGCTGAGTCCTGGTCACGTATTAGACATAGACGTGCTTTGTTACATGCTGCTTCTGGCCCTCACGACCACCAGGCAGACCAAGAAGTGACCCTCAGTGTCACATAGCAAGCAGCAGGCTCTGCCAGGGGGACATGGGCCTGGCCCTATCTGGCTCTGGGGCCCAGGACTCTTGCCACTTTCCCTGTTCCATCTGATCCTCACAGTACCTTCACTGGCGATGAGGTGGTGGGTTTTAACCTCACTCTCATGCCCATGAGGAAACTGAGGCTCCTTGTTTGCCCAAGGCCACAGCACTTCACAGAGCAGAACCAAGGCTGACATGGAGTATGGTGATTTCTACACAGGGTTTTACTAAGCAGGGTCAGGGACCCAGTGGTGTGCTGGTAAATGGGACCTCAAAAAATGAAACAAAACCACAACAAAGAACAGTATCCCAACAAATAGCACTTGCCAATTTAAGTGGTGTAAATATTCCCACTGTGGATAATTTCCAGCTATCGGTGGTTTGACAAGTGGCTTGTGGAATTTCTAAATATCCACTGCTGGTTGCAGCCCAGCCAGGTCTTCAAGCCCCTGATGCCTGGGGTTTCTTCTTCTTTAAATTGCCCACATCTAACTTCTGTCACAGGTGCATCAGAGAACTGGACTAAGACAACAGGGTGCATCCCAGACAGTGTGCTCTCCTATGACCCTACCTTGATTAAACCATGGGAAGTGGGAACCCAAAACCTCCTTGGGTTTTCCACAGTGGTTGGGTAGCTCTGGGCTCGCAGCGTGGCTTTGAGAGGCTGCCCCAGCCAACAGCCTCCACACTGTCGTCCTTGTCCCTGCAGGTGTCTGCACATCTGAAGCTCCAGGAGAAGGATGAAGGCAGGCGGGAGATGGTAAGTATGTTGCTCTGGGCTCAGTGGTCCAGAGTGTGCAGGACGTTCATGTGGGAAATGTGTATGGGAGGCTCTTTGGTGCTGGCTTCTATTTGCTCGTCTGTTTCGCCTGGTCTCCTGGGGGGCGAGGTGACATCTCAGGGTGTAACATGGCCTGCAGCAGCCCAGGTCCAAGACAGACGGCTCTGGGGCAAGAGGCACGGCTCTGAGTCTGACCCAGGAGTGGCTGCACTAAAGTGGCAGGGATGCAGCAAGACAGTGGCCTTAGTGCTCAGGTGGCCAGAGAACGTGGACTTCAGGCTAAACCGTATGCTCTGCCCCTTTTAGTGTTTAATGCACTTCATATTAACTCAATTGTTTTTATAAAACAGTAACAATGAAGACAGTCACTTGTTTAAAAATAACCACTCTTCACCCACACACTTGCAAGAAGTTTGGTCCTTTCCTGTTATTAACCAGTCTTTAAAAAAAAAAAGAAAATAAACACATTTCCAGGAGGACTAACGCTTTCCAATCGCTTTTACCCCTTTTTTGGTTCCCTAAGCCCCCAGGGAGCAGGTGAGCAGAGCCAGCTGGAGCACCAGAAATCCGCAATAGGGAGAGGGACTGGTCTATGTCCACACATTGTCCAAGGGACTCTCGACTCCTCTTCACACTACAGCAAGGGCTGGTGGGATCTTCAGTGTAACACAGAACTTGCTGAAATCCCACTTGTATGACATTACCTTTGTCCTCTAATGCCTGGCAGGACCTCAGTCCAGCAGCCGGGAGCATGGGATTTGCAGGGTTAGCACCAGCGGCACGATGCAGCCCTTCATGCTTTGGTGTGAAATGGAATAATTAACAGCACACAGCCGCCTGGCAGGACCTCAGTCCAGCAGCCGGGAGCATGGGATTTGCAGGGTTAGCGCCAGCGGCACGATGCAGCCCTTCATGCTTTGGTGTGAAATGGAATAATTAACAGCACACAGCTGAACATGCAGAGGCAGCATTAACAGCAAGCTGCTTACATCACTTACCCCTCCTGCCACACATCATAGTTAACATTGAGTAAATTTAAACCACTTTGGCATGGAAAAAAGTGTTGGATAAACTTAGGCTCCTTCCTCTCTGCACTGCACGCTCCAGAACTCTTGGGATTCAGCCCCTGCCACCTGGAGTGGGGAGGAGAGGGTGTTAACATGCATAGTGCAGGTGGACAGAACCTAATTTCTAGGAGAAATACAACAATTCCTTGTTGCTACAGAAAATGTTTCATGTGGAACTCTTTACATCGAAAGGAGTAAAATGGATTAAAGGAACCCAAGATAGAGAAGATGTGGAAAATGTGAAAACCACGTGTGTTTCTGTCCCTTTATGGAGGCAAAAGGACTGATCGGGCTTGTGACTATTGTACAGGTTGGAAGCAGAGCCCTCTGGTCACTGAGCTTTTCTGAACAGAGTCCCTTAGACACGCAGACATTCCTCCCCCCCACACCCCCCGTACACCACCTCCCCTGACTCCTGCAGCCGCACCTGACAGTGTTGATTACACCAAGTTATGGAAGACCAGTATCTTGGGCTGATCCCCTCAGGACCTCAGAATTGACTACATTTGGAGATGGGGGTCTTTAAAGAAGTAATTAAATTAAAATGAGGTCACTAAGGTGGTCCCTAATCCAATCTGACTGGTGTCCTTATAAAAAAAAAAGAGATTAGGACATAGACACATACAGAGGGATGACCACGTGAGGAAACAGGGAGAAGACGCCACTTGCAAGCCAAGGAGAGAAGCCTCAGGAGGAACCAGCCTGCTGACACCTAGATCTCAGACTTCCAGCCTCCAGAATTCCGGGACAGTGATTTCTGTTGCTTAAGACCCCAGTTTGGGTACTTTGTTACGGTAGCCTGAGCTGACTAACACAACAGGTTAGATAACTTGGTTCTAGGCACATGGTAGAACAGGGAGAAAAATGAAGTGTCTCTCTGCCCCGGTCACTGGTGAGGAGGAAAGCCCTTGGCCACAGGACCAGTGGCAGGGGGGTGGTCCTGGCAAGAGCTGAGAGGGATCTCCACGAAGCAAAGAATCAATGAGCTGCCCCTCCATGAGGCCCGGGACCACTTCTCATGCCTCGACACTCCCATCCTCCAGCCTCCACATTGCACAGGGTGTCAGAAGCGCAGTGCAATCTCTGACTCAGCCCCCATCAGGGTCCGCAGACCCCTTCCGACAATTGCCCCCGAGCCAAGGAACAGGCTGCAGGACTCCAAGGAGATGGTAGAAACGTCAGCTGGTCGCTGATGTGGAGGAGCAGCTACAGAGAGAGGATTCTGTCTGTCAGACCCCAACCCAAGGCCTAGGACAGAGCTGACAGTGGAGAAGAGTCTTCTCTGGAGTCGCACATCGTGGGGACAGCAGACAGGGAGGTTGGAGGGTTTTTCTAACACAGAGAGGGTCCTATAGAGAAGGGGGACTGAGCATACAGAGGAGCCCCTTCAACCTCGGGCTCCTAGGACCTGCTGGGTGACCTTGAGCCACGTTCCACCTGCCTTTTACAGCAGTCTCAGATGGAATGGATGACATCTTTGAGGTCTTTGAGTTCCACCGAGCCTGCGTGACCCACAAGAAGGGGCTGTGGATCACTCTCTGAAGCATGGGCTGCCTCGGCCCACCTTTCCCTGGAGCTAGGACAGCAGCTTTTGCAGAGGGCTGGGCGGCAAGCAGGTGCTTCGGCAGACTTGCTGCACTGAGGAGCACAGCAGTTGGGGCTGGCCCTTCCCCTCCCGTGCCAGCTGTCTGCAACAGTAAGTGTTGCATCTTCAGAATCTGGCTTCTAGCTCCTCATCCCGATGGCTGTGTCAGGGTCTCAAGGGAGGGCCTCGGGAACCTGCTGTACCTGCTGGAGTGGAAGGGTCCGGAGTGAGACAGCATCTTGGTGGCAACTGGAGGCACTTCTGGGGGCCCTTGGCAGACAGGACTCACAGGCCCATGTCCTAGAGGGGCCTGGCCTGAGACACTGACCAGAAGGCAGCCTCGTGCTGTTCTCGGCTGTGCTTATGAGAGCAAAGACATCGTCGCACTGAGGGTCCCTGCTGCTCCGGGCTACATTGTCCCTGGGGAGCGAGACCTCTCCTCATGCTGCTGGGTGAACAATGAGAGGAGCCACCCCCACGGGAGCAGAGGTGGTGAGCAGTCCTGCACGTTTCTCACTGGGGCCCCAGCGCAGACCCACCCTCGTGTTCCGCAGCCCCCCAGGGACCTGCCAGCAAGATCATTTGGAGCATAAAACAGCAGCCATGTCACATCCTGGCTCATTTCCCTCGACCCTCCACATGTACTGGTCAAAGTTGTTTATAGCTCCTGGAAACAATGGGATGGAATGTTCTAGCATGGAGTGGAATGTGTTCTCGGCCTTCCTCGTTTCCCAGAAAAGCAGCCTCAGCCCTGGAGAGCTCTCCAGCGAAGCCTCCTCTTCAGGAGAGCCCCGCCCATGGCCAGTAAGTGTGCGAGGCCCAGGAGGACTACAGGTACACATGGTCTTGAGAGCTTTGTTTAGGAAAATACATGAATAAGTGAGCCCATTGTTTGTTCTTGTGGACTAGTTTTTAAAACAAAACCAACCTGCATATGTCTCTTCCAAGAGAAGGCTGGAGAACATGAGCTGGCCTCGTGGTGGTAGAGGCAGGGGTGGGCAGGCCAAGGGGGCACCACATTTGGCCTCTACTTCCAGCACCCCCTCTGTGAAGGTGGTTGGGGAAGAGGAGATACACCGTGCTTGTGGAGCACCCCCAAAGTGAGCCTGGAACAACCAGCATTGGCCAGTGGTGCTGGGAGACCTGGGAGCCTCGTCCTGGGAGAGCCAGCTGACACTGTCTGCACAGGAGGGAAAGCCCACTGGGAAGAGAGCCCTCCCCAGCTCCACCTCGCCTTGCTGGCCTTTTCCAGACAAACCTCATGCAGGTCTTTCGGGGCTGATACCCCTCAGAGGCCAGACCTTCTGGAGGAGGTGGTGGAGCTGGGCTGAGGGCATCGTCTGCAAGGACAGGTAGAGCAGGACTGGACCCAGGCCTGTTCAAGCCTATCCAGCAGCAGCTCCCTGGTTCTTCCTGTCACTGAAGCTGTACTTTGTACTGACTGTGCATAAGTAACTCAAAAGCTCAGAGTGGAAATTTTCCTCCTTGTGTGTTCCTCCTCCTTTGGGATGACCTCATCTCCCCAGAGAAGTTGCTGGACCAGGGTCTACTCACTCCGGCCAACAGGGGCCAGCTGCCACAGGGCTGCCCTGCCAGGGCTGGGACAATGGCTGGGCCAATTCTAGAGGGAGATCTGCGGTGGGCTGCCCCAGAGGCCACCCTGGCTGGGAGGCAGGGAGGGCAGCAGCTGGCCGGCCTCCGTCTTCCTTTGGGCCTGCTTCTGAGAAGACTCTGGGGTGGACCAATCGCTGGGGCTGGAGACGGCACGGAGCCGGCGCCAGAGTCCCCTGACCTTTCTGTTCCCTGCATCTGCGCTGGATTGACAATCCAGGGCAGACAGGAAGGCTCCATGCACAGGAACTGTTTATATCTGGGGTACAGCCTGCTTCCTTGAGGCACTGGTGTGGCCGCTGTGGGAGTGGCAACTGCTCTAATCAGACACTGCAGGTCTGTTTTGTTACCTTGTTGCCACTCAGAGACTTGTTTTCAAGTCCAACCTCTGTGCAAGTGCGGAAGTGCTGCATCCCCGTTCTGAGTGGCCAGGCTTGCAGGGCTATGTGCCTTGCATCCACGGTAAGGACTGTTTTGGTGATAGCTGCCCCGGATTAAATGCCTGCTGCATGCCCAGTGTCACGCCAAGCACTGTGCATTCCCTACTGCACTTCATGGCCCAGGGACCCTCCCCTTTGTGCCGGTCAGAGACCTGATCGTCTGTCCACCTAGGTCTCCATTAACCCACCCATTCAGCAAATATTTATTGAACACTCCCCTGTGTCACACATTGGGCTAGGCTTAGAAGGGAGGGAACATGCACAGGTCACCAGCCAGAGGCAGAAGGGGGACTCAACCCCTCAGTCCTCTGCCCCTGGGCAGCACTGCCTCCCTGGCCAAAATCAAGATGGCTGCCTTGGAAGCGGCACCTTTCCTGTTTGGCATTGGGCATCCGGGGTGGGCCCCAATTTGCAGCCCCTCTGTGTGTCCAGCAGGATGGAGGTGGGGGCAGCCGGCAGGTCTTCTCACGTGGGCCCTGGTCTAGGTGGTGAGGTTTGACAGGCAGTTCCTAACGGGAGCTCTGGTTCTGCTGTCTCCCCAGGTCAGGGAGATCCTGATGGCACTGGGCTTGCTGTCCTGTGCCAATACGCGGACGGGAAGCCTGTCGGGCGGCCAGCGGAAGCGCCTGGCCATCGCCCTGGAGCTGGTGAACAACCCTCCGGTCATGTTCTTCGATGAACCCACCAGGTAAATCAGGAGCTGCAAAGCAACTGGGCTGGAGGTGGGGGAGGCAGGGAAGAGCTGACCCCACCCCCCACCCCCACTAGGCAGTTCTCACAGGTGGCCCCAACATTCTTGGGGGGTGCCATTGTGGGTTCTGCTCGTGCAACTTTTCCTCCCTCTCTTTGGGATCACGGGCAGAGGGGCTGACCTCCCTCCTCCCTCCTTTACTCACTCAGAGATGCCCACATGCTCAGGCCTATGGGGCTTGGGGTAACATGGGGATATGGTTTGGGGGAAATGTCCCTTCACGGTGCATGTCTCTCCCATGCAAAACGTGCCCGTGGCACAGCCACTCTGAGGGCTCTTGTGTGAGACACCTTTGAGAAAGAGCCTGTGGTCAGACGTGTTCAAAAAACCTGCACATTAGCACATTAAAGGTGCAGAGAAGCCCGTAGGAGACTCCTGCCTTGTGGCCCCTGTTAGTCTGATCCTTTCCTGGGGGTGCCCTTCACGTTCAACCCCCACTAGGAAGCGCTGCTGTGGAACCCAGGCTCTGGCACCCACAGCAGTGTGTCAAGCTCATCAGCTCAGTCACCCAGACAAGATGAGCAAGCCGCGACCTACGGGGCTGCTCCCAAAACGACTTCCGACCGATGCGATGTTGCCTCACGCCTACTGCTTGCTCACCCCTCCAGAGTCCAGCTAAACAAGGCAGCAGTCTGTGGCAGTTCATTCACTATAGTCCAGCATAGCACCCAGCCCACAGCGGGTGGTCCTCAAGGAGCCTCTATAAAGATATTTTAGAAAGTGACCACCATGAACCCTTAAAACCACATCTTGCAGGCTGACTGCCATGGGAGTGAGTTCCAGGGCTCTGCCTGGCACCTCCCTTGCCCTAACACAGCAGAGTCAAGGGGATGGAAGCAGGAGCAGGGCTGGGGCACTAGAGAAGGAGAGCAGAGAGGCGAGGTCGCCCCAGGACGCTGCCGGACATGGTCAAGAGCCTGCAGTGAGCCTCAGGACTCTGTATCCCATGAGAGGCACCGATACGTGTTCAGCAAAACACCTGCTGGAGTAAAGCCCCGGCCTGGGCTGCTGACGTCCCCAGATGGGACAAAGGGTAGGGAATGTGACTGCTGACCACCAGGCTATGCTGCTCACATAGGAGGCACAGAACTGCCTAGACAATTCTGAAGTAGTCTCCTGCCAAGACGGGCGGGGAACCCCCACACTCTCCGTCCCAGGTCCTTTCATCAGGACTGTCTGGGGTTCCTCCATTATAGTCAGAAATAAAAGGTGACAGACACGGTCCCCACTGTGTGCTCCAGCACTGAGCAGTTAAAACAAAGAGGTAGCACAGAGCCTGGCCTTGGGGCAGGGGCAGCTTCAGCTGCAGGCCACACAATGGTGGGGCACTGACATCCTGGTCCTCCAGGACCTCGGGCAGTGAGCTCATCCCTACAGCTCATAGGCGTCTTACGGTGCCCCTTGACTTGCAGTGGCCTGGACAGCGCCTCCTGCTTCCAGGTGGTCTCCCTGATGAAAGGGCTGGCCCAAGGAGGCAGGTCCATCATCTGCACCATCCACCAGCCCAGCGCCAAGCTCTTCGAGCTGTTCGACCAGGTACGCAGGCCCCGTGCCTCTCCCACCCAGGACTGCCCGTTCAAACCCTGGGTACTCCCCACCTTTGGTTAGTGCGTTCATGGGGTATCCTCATTTCCAAGAGATTTTGAGTGCTGTGTTTATGAGACTTTGGGTACCATGCCACTTGAGGCGCCTCCTGTCTCTGCTGCTATGGCTTGGCATGGGACCCCATCAAGGTACTAACACCGTGAGACTCCGTTGCCTCCCCTGCTAAAATGGGAAAACATCTGTTTATAGAATTAAGTGGTAGGTTATGGTATTTGTGCAATATCATCTGTTTTATAAGCCCTAAAGGGATGAAATGTAGATAGCTCCAAAATTTTTTCTGAGCAGGTGGTTAGCATGGAAAAAAAGCAAGTAATATAATATGATGACCCCAGCCATATGATATTCTGTCTTCCTGGACTTACCATAGCTTTCCCCTTGAACTTTAACAGGGTCCTCAGGGAGTAATATAAAGCTCTCATGAGAGGAGATGGGTTGGTTGGTTGATTGATGACTGACTGACTGGACCGCCAGTGCTTTACGGAGGAAGACAGGGGTGATGCTTTTCCTTTCCTTACTTTTTTCCAGCTCTATGTCCTCAGTCAAGGACAATGTGTGTACCGGGGAAAAGTCTCCAATCTTGTGCCATATTTAAGGGACTTAGGTCTGAACTGCCCAACCTACCACAACCCAGCAGATTTTGGTAAGTGAAGGCTTGCCCAGCCAGGAGGACAGTCTCATGAATATTCCCTGAAGGGCTCAAGTGCCATCCTGTGGTGGGACTTTTAAAGGACAGAAAAAGAGTTTTCCTTTCCTCCAGATAAAAATATCTGGCCAGCCAGTTTCTGCCCCTGTCTTCACATGGCCGTCTCCTCTGTGTCTCCATATCCTCTCCTCTTCTAATAAGGACATCCTCATCCAGCATAAATTCATCCCAAGATCCATAACTAATTCCATCTGCAAAGACCCTTTTCCACCTGAGGCCCTGTCCAGGGCTTCCAGGTGGACATCCCTCCTCCTGGTCTTCCAGCCATCAGTTTTCTCACTCGATTGCTTTTCTTTAAAACATCTGATCACGCACTTCCAAGGACTGCATATTTTCTACAACATCAGTTCCCAAATTGTGCTCTATGGGACATGGCTCCTGGGAAATGCTCTGCACTCACATGCAGTAGTCTGTGAGAAGAGAGAATGCAGGGATGAGAAGATGGCGAGGGGAGAGGGGGGCTTGGTTTGAGAGAAGACACGGGGAGGACTCAGTTTGTGGTGGCACATTCATTCAGGAGAGAGAAGGAGGTCAGTGGCAGGTGCTGCTAAGCAGGGAGGGAGGTGAGAACATAGAAGGAAGGACAGGCGGGAAGGTGAAGAGCCGAACACCTGGGAGTGCACAGAAGTCCTGCAGGAATGAGGTACCCCTCCTGGAGGCTCTATTCCCTTGCTGTCATCTGGACGGGGCAGCCCGGGACCTCGTCTGCAGTGCCCGGGGGGCATGTGCAGCTATTGACAGTGACATTCTGGTGGGTCCAGTCCTGGTTTATGGCTTTATACAGGAGTGTTTGGCTGCCCTGGTACCAGCTTGGGGAAAGCAGATGGCTGATTTTGCTAGAGGGAAGAGCAGAAAAGACTCAAGGACCAGGGATCTTTGGACATCAGCAAGAAAGTTATTGAGGTGGGGGGCGGGGCGTTGCCCAGGGAAGGCGAGGGCAGATGGGAGAAGCAGGTCGGTGGACAGGAAGGAGCAACAGTCGCTGTGGCAGTGTGGAGCCAGCCAGCCAGCAGCAGAGGCAGCCCTGAATGAACGGGTCTGGAGGTGGAGGGGAGGAGGGACAGCCTGGGTCCAGGAGGGACAAGCAAGCAAGTGACGAAGGCCAGTGGAGGAGATGCTCACAGGATGAGAAGTGCGGCTGATGGTCCTGGGACCTCAGAGTCCCCAGGTGGCCAGGCACCCCACATGGCGGTAGGCATCCCTTCTCTGTGGTCTTTTGAGCTGACACAGCTCTCATCACAACCCCCAAGCTGCAGGCTGTCCTGTGAGGGACCTACGTCGTTCCACTCATCTCCCCCTCTGCTTGCATGCTGGCCCACCATGAGCTCCGTAAGCACCAGACGGCTGAGCCACTGGGGGCATGTGACTAAATGCTGCTCAGCCTGTCTGACACTACATAGGCACTTGCATTTCCAGTCTCCTGACATGGCAAATGGCTTTGTTGGGGGGTTGAGAGCCGAATTCCCATTTGCAGGTTGACAAATGATTCTGACACCATACCATTATCATCACCATGCAGCATCTATGTAATCATTTAGAAACTTTCCTACTTGAATAACGACTTTGCCGTTGCAAAGTGAAGGAGACCTATGGTCCACCTGAGCACTTGGTGCATCTCTCCTAGAGCCTGGACTGACCCCTCCTTCTGTGTCCCTTGCAGTTATGGAGGTCGCGTCTGGTGAGTATGGTGACCAGAACGGGCGCCTGGTGAAAGCGGTTCGGGAGGGCATGTGCGACTCTGACTACAAGAGAGACCTGGGAGGTGATGCCGAAGTGAACCCCTTTCTTTGGCACCGGCCCTCAGAAGAGGTAAAAAGCAGGCAGGATGATTAAAGGGTCTGAGAAAGGGGATGCACAGCCCGGGCCTGGGAGCGCATGTCTGCCACTCCCGCCATGTGAGCACCTTCTGAGCAGGAAGGAGCCAGCTGGCGGGGCTCATGGCTCCCTTGTCGGTGTGTCCTCAGGACTCGGCATCCATGGAAGGCTGTCACAGCTTCTCTGCCAGCTGCCTCACTCAGTTCTGCATCCTCTTCAAAAGGACCTTTCTCAGCATCATGAGGGATTCGGTAAGGGTGTCAAGCATTCTCTCACAGCCCAGGACACCATCGGGTCATTTTCCCCATTCACTCCTCCTGACAGAACTTCCAGATTGTTTTTCCTACCCATGCATTAGTCAGCTTTCCCTGTTATGCTGCAGTAACAAACAGTCCCCAATGCTAGTGTGCATGCCGACCACCGTTGGTGCCTTGTTCACATTACGTGTTTGAAGCTGTGGGCTGGGTTGTGGCTCCACCCCATGTGCCACCTCATCCCAGGCCCAGACTGAGGACAGCTCCTGCTGGATGTGGCTTTCTGGGACACCACCAATGGAAAGTGCAAGAGGGAAACCAAATGGCAGCCTTAAAAGTTCTGCTTAGAGCTGGCAGACTGTCACTTGTTCCCACATTACATTGGCCAAGCAAGTAATGAGGCCACGTCTAACATCAGGGACATGGGCAAGTTTGCTCCCCCCGCAGGAAGGCTGTAGGTCATGAGTGGGTGCATTGAGCAATCCCTTCCAGGGAAGGAGGTGGTGAGTACATGGGAACCATAAGACACCTGCCACTTAAGTGGCCCCCTGCCCGAGTGCTCAGCACAGCTTCTGAGACTAATTTGAAAGACAGAGGGGCTTGAACAACCTGTGCCAGAGCTTTTTGAGTGTGGGCCCGTGACAGATCCACCCTTTGTCCCCCTCCCACCACCATTTGTACTTTTCTCTCTTCTGAAGGCAGACTTCCTTTGTTTGCCATTGAAGAGGATTTAACAAACGGTAGTAATTACTTCTGTTTTAACAGAAACAAAAGCCTGCTGCACGCATGCACACGTATGTGCATGCACGCATATGTGTGTGTGTCTGAGTTGGTTTAGGTTTGGGCTTGATCTTCTGGTGGAGAAGGGAGGATGAAGCCGAATATCTGCTACTACAGAAATAAGGGGCTGATGCTGCTGAAGGCCTTAGCCTCATTGTTCTTTGGTGACCCCACCCCAGAACTTCCAGTGCACAGGGTGAGAACCGTGTCTGCCCCCAGGTCCTGACACACCTGCGGATCACCTCGCACATTGGGATCGGTCTCCTCATTGGCCTGCTCTACCTGGGGATTGGGAACGAAGCCAAGAAGGTCTTGAGCAACTCCGGCTTCCTTTTCTTCTCCATGCTGTTCCTCATGTTCGCGGCCCTCATGCCCACCGTCCTTACGTGTGAGTGACTGACCACACCCCTCTGTCCCCATTATCTGTGATGTCTTGTTTTTTTAAATACCATCTTCTGTGTTGATGGATGCAGGTTTTATTCTATTTGCTGTTAGATAAGAAACGTTTAAACCAAAAGAGTGATTCACTACTGGAAGACTTTTAAGCATGGTAGAAGGCTGACGGATGGGACATTCCTCAAAGGTTTATCCTCAGGAACCCTCAAAGTCTACTACTTTAGTGTTACGTAGTTCAGTTAAGATGGCCCTGGTATGGCCAACTCTGGGAGTAGATAAGCTCTTCTAGACAGATTTCCATGCTATTCTAGTTTGTTCACAAATAGGCTGCCCCAGTCACTTAGGGTTGACAGTGTACAAAGCTCTTGCTTCACCAGAGCTCCAGAAACATCACCTACCTGCAGTACCTCCTCCCTGAGTTGCCTGCCTATGGGAAGAGATCACAGTGTTATAGGGTTTCAGAAGAGGCAAACAAGAATAAGCCTGGCAGTGAATACTTAATCACTAAAGTAGATGCTCTCCACCAGTCTCGCTCCATGATTCTTCAGGTTATAAAAATGGTGGCCGCTTCTCCAGGCTAGTAAAGCAACTCATCTCTTTGTTCAAACCTTCAGCACTTTAAGAATCAAAAGGCCAATGTGGTACAGGCCACATCTTGTGCTGAACAGCTCAGCACAAGGTCACCTACTAGAATACTTGGCTGGCCAGGTATGTCCTCTTGACCCTTTTTTCCATTCTTCTGTCTCCTAGTTCCCCTGGAGATGGGAGTATTTCTTCGGGAACACCTGAATTACTGGTACAGCCTGAAGGCCTACTACCTAGCCAAGACCATGGCTGATGTGCCCTTTCAGGTGGGGAGCAAAGGGGGCATAATTTGAAGAGGGGACAAGAATTCTCCTTTGCACCCTACAAAACAGGGTGAGGCTTGTGGGGAATCAGGCAGGGTGACATTCCCTGACTTAATGAGTTTCAGCTGGTGCTGTGGGTGAAGGGCAGGCTGCCAGAATCTGAGGCTTGCCTGATGGCTTCTGTGACCTGGCCGGGCTCCGTGGTGATGGACTCTGTGTCTCCAGATCATGTTCCCGGTGGCCTACTGCAGCATTGTGTACTGGATGACATCGCAGCCATCCGACGCCGTGCGGTTTGTCCTGTTTGCCGCACTGGGCACCATGACATCTCTGGTGGCCCAGTCCCTGGGCCTGCTGATCGGAGCCGCCTCCACATCCCTGCAGGTACCAGCCACGGCAACCCTGTGGGCTGGGCTTCCCTTCAACACCTTGTTCTCACAAGGCCTAGGCTGTTTCTGGTGGGACTCAGTGCCACCCCTCCTCCCTAAGACCCCTCTTCCTAATTCTGCCCTGAGCTTCCTAGATGGGCGTCACAAGGTCATTCCCATGGGAAGGATCACATTTTCCTGGGTAGTCAGGATTAGCCAGCTTATAAGGAGTTGTGACCAAGACAGGCACCCCCATCCTGTGCTTACGCGTGCCAGGCACTCTCTCAGTGCTTTCCAAGTACTAGCTCATCTAGTTAGGTGCTGTGCTAGCCCCGTTACAGGTGGGGAGACTGAGGCCCAGAGAGGCACAGTGACTTGTCACGGTCACACAGCTGGCTCAGAGGTCAAGCTCTCAACACCTACCTATTATTGTCTCTATGGATTCACTCGGCCATCCTTAGACATCCTCCTCTACTTCACTCACCTGCGCCCCACCCGCCCCCGAGCCTCTCCATCTTCTTCTTCCCCATCACTTCTCAGGCCAGTCGCCTGGGCCCACCCCTACCCCACCCACCACACCACATGCATCTGCAGCTTCTCCACCTCAGTGGCTTCAGGTGCTCAGGCCAACCCTATCCTTAAAAAGCAAAACTCTCAGGTGGCTTACATGTCCCTGGGGCCCTCCAAGGTCCCACGCAGGCTGCTGCCTCGCCCATTTCCTTCTCCAGGGTCCACCTCCCACCAGCTGATCGGCCCCAGGGACTCAGCTCCCCCACCTGGGGACGGGAGTAGCCATGGCACCCATTTTCAGGATGACCCATGACTCTGCAGGGAAGGTGTGGGGCCGGGCCAGCCCACAAAGGGTCCGGGGAAGAACGGCCACTGCCCCCCATCCCCCGGCGCCCACCCATCTGCTGGCCCCTGGTGGGGTCCAGAATGCACCTCCAGCAGAGCAGGCTCAGCGGCCCTGCTAAGTGGTCAGATGCCGCTATCACCACCAAAGGGTGTTGCAGTGCCCTGGGCACTACCTAAGGAGGCTTCCTTTGAGCACACGTGCCGGTGTAGGTGTGGCATTCCCTTCCCAGCCTAACAAGTCCCAGTCATACTCACACTGACGTCCACTGGCTTTCTGTCCATCCCTCTGCGTCCTAGCACAGATGTCTGCTGCCGAACTGGCACAGGCATTTCTTGCCAGGGTCCCACCTCCCACCTCCACCCAGGACACAGCCCCACCTGTAGCCCAGCCTGCCCCCACCCGGCCTTCTGCTCCTGCCCCTACCCTAGACACATGCGTGCATGGCTCCCGCTGAACTTCCTCGTTTTCACAGTGAGCCACATCCCCCAAGGTCAACCCCCACCTCTCCTGCTCAGACACTTCCCCCCACACCCCAAGTTGTCAGCCTCCCACTGGGTTATCTGACCAGAGCACAGGCTGTAATACTCCTGCTTACAAGCCTGCACCCCACACACGCACACACAACACACGCCACACGTACCCATACACACACACACACCACAGACACATCAACACATGCCACACCACACAGACACATCAACACACTACACACATACACAGACACTACACAGACAACACACGCCATCACACAAGCACACAGACACAACACACTACACAACACCAGTCACACATGCATTTACACAGACACATGAAGACACTACACACACCACGCAGACACTACACACACACACACACACACACCCGCACACACAATGCCCTCACTGAGTTTTTGCACACTTTGAATCAAGAGTCTCAGTGCTGTTGTGTTTTTAGTTGATCTTGGGCCCACACACCCCCTAGTTCAGGTGACACAGGAGACGCTCCCCCTGTGCATGTGGAGAGGGCATTGATTCCTCACTCAGTGCCCACCCCGCACCTGCCCTCCACGTGCCCACGTGCGGGGCCCTTTCCGTAGCCACTCAGGGCACAGCTGTTGAGAAGGGCATGTGTTAGCGGGTACCTGCAGGGGTCCTGTCAGCCTGGCTCTGGGGGCCATCAGGTGTGGGGATGCCACTACATGGTCAGCTCCCAGGGAAAGCTGTCCCCTCTGCCTCGTTGAGCACTCCCATCCTGAAGGCACCCTGCCACTGTGCCTGGGGGAAGCTCTACTCTCTTTCACCCTCCCCCTGCAGCAGACCAGGCTGCTGGCTCTGCAAATGGGATGTTCCCAGCTACCACCCTGAGCCTTTGTCAACCCTTTGGAGGCCTCACTTTTCTAGCTGATGGTGATTGTCCAGAAACACAGAAAATGGCCTCTGGAGGCCACCTGCACAGCAAGGCAAGCCGGACTTCCCACCTGCCCCACCATTAAGTTCTCTCTGTGCCCTGCCCACCCCCAGGTGGCGACGTTCGTGGGCCCCGTGACCGCCATCCCCGTCCTCCTCTTCTCAGGATTCTTTGTCAGCTTTGACACAATCCCGACGTACCTGCAGTGGATGTCCTACATCTCCTACGTCAGGTAGCGTGAGGGGAACCAGCAGAGCTTTTGTCGCTCAGGAACTTCATGGTGACGGAGGGAAAGCACTGTTGCTAACTGCTCACAAAAGCCACCTCTAGGATGTCGGCTAAGTGTGGATCATCAACTTCAGGGAACTGATGCCTTTTATTTTTTACTAGTTTGGTGTGCCCCCTCCCCTCGCCAACACACACACACACACACACACACACACACCAAGGACAAAATAAATATTAGCAACTTGTACCCTGAGGACGCCATTGGTACCCTCACATTCTGGGTATTTCTGACAAGAGCTGCCTTAGCTGGGAGCATTTCCATCTTTTAGGAACTTCATTCCTCTCTGAAATGAACAGTTCTTGCTATAAGGTACCGATTGTCTTTGAAACCTTAGTAAGAAATCCAGTGGAAAACAAGTCATCTTTTAAACATCCCAGTGTCTTTGAAGAATATTCTAGTGCCTCAGACCTGCGGGCGATCAGCTGTTGCCTCTCTGCTGAGTGGTCTTGGGGCACACTGGCCCATCAGTAGGTAGTGCCTCTCTTTAGTGTGTCGCCCACCCTCTGCCCCAGCTGCAGTTGTCCCATGTGACACAAAGATCTGAAGTTGGGAACAAGGTCTTATTTTCTAGAATGTTAGTTCAGATCCAGGCATACTGTTCAGGAAAACAACATCGAAACAAAGCACTTCTACAGAGTTTCAACAGTTGTGTGCTCTCCAACCCCAAGAAATCAGAAACCCGTGTCTTTCTTCCCCAAATTAGTGGGTTTTTTTTTTTTTTTTTTTTTTTTTTCGAAGAATTATCCAGGGTAAATAATATACTTTGTTTAGAAACATAATGGGTTTATTAACCTAATCACCGAGCTGGTCTCATTTACAAACAGAAGTCGTTTGAGATTCAAGGGCAGGTTCCAGGTTGAGAGAGGACTTTGACCCTGTCTTCACTAAGCCATGCAGAAAATTTTTAAAGTTATACAAAAAGTTGTAAGACAAATGTGGCCAACTTTCAAAGTCTTTTCTTTCCCACATGCCTATTATTTTAAACAAAATATATTGTTTGTTTCTTCCTTTCTGACTACCTTAAGTTTGTCTAAAAAATTTCTACATCAACCCTGTTGATATTTAAAAACAGCTTCTCCTTCCTCATGTATCACGCCAACTACCTCCACCGACCCTGAGAATCTGGGCTTAGGGAAACTGCAGGTGTGACCCTCGAGGGCTGCGTCTGCAGGAGCAGCCGATGATGAGCTGCTTATGCAGGAAGGGAAGATGCCCAAGAGATGTCCTTAGAACCCAAGAACTTTGCATGAAATGGGCGGAGACTTTTAGTGCGGCAGAGGCATGTGTGACTTGATCAAATGATGCATTTAGAGTTTGGGTGATTTCACCTCCCAAGCTGGGTTTTTGTGACATCTTGATGTTGGGCCTGTGTAGACTTTGCATATTAGAAACACCTTTTTCCTGTGATGTAATCGCATAAGTAAAATCCCTCTAGGGCCAGAACAGTGGGCATATCCATAGGTTAAACGGCCTCTGAATTCATCATGGGGCTGCCTTAGTGCCTGTCAGCTCTCAGAAGCAGCTTGACTACAAGAGTGGAAGGTGATTCTGGCCAAAGGCTATCCTTATGAAAACACAGTTGCTTTCTCCTAGAGTACTGTTGTCCTAGAGTCAGGGTCTCCTAATGAAAGACTGCATTTTTGTGGGCAGCCTCTCTGAGGCAGTTTCCCCATCTGTAAATATTTGCACTAGACCATGCTCAGGGCCATTTTTAGCTGTAAATGGGTCTGAGATTCCTCCGTTGTGTCCTCGAAACTCTTATTTCCTACTTTAAGAGAATAAAAGGGTCTAAATTTTACTTATACATGGATTTAGTTTGCAAATACTTAAAGATTCCTTTTTCACTCCTAGATCTGTTTTAGTAAACACAATTGAGATATACATTAAGATGCATTTTTTTTTTTTTTTGCTTGTTCTATAGAAATACAGCATTGCCTTACAGATTAAGTTTTTAACCAGGGTCGAACTTAACCTTCATAAAAAGTCTTCATTTAACTTCAAGACAGATCTGCCTGTAAGACATCACACATAGGGAGACCTACGTAGGAATAGCCTCATGAATACAGAATTGGAAAGAGGAAAAAGTCCTTGATGGTGCCTCAGAATTACATTTAGGTGAGGTCAATATTGAAAGAACCCATTGTGGATGTGCTGTGGGTCCGTGACCCCAGTAAGGACGTGCATGACAGGAACTGAGCTATGTAGGGCCAACCATCCCTCCTCCATAGGCAGCTTCATCCCATTCGCTGAGACCACAGTATTGTGTCTCACAGTTTCAGAAGGAAACGGTGACATTCCTCTAGATTAAAATCTGGTTTCCAGGAGCACCTAAGCCCTCTTAAGGAATTATTTCTCTAGGAGTTTGTACTCCTGTATTTCCATTTTCCAGTTAACAGATTGAATTTAACTCTTACTAGATGAGGGACTGATTGGGATCCTTCCAAGGGGCAGATCTTGGGGGACATATGGCTGTCAGGCTGCTAGAAGGGAATGTATGGGCAAGATAAGACAGGGTTATTTTCTTAAAGGATGCTAACTAGAGTTAAGTGAGTGTTGTGAAAGCCACCACCACGGGAGAGCTCTGCTCACCCACTCCTGTAGGCTTGAGGAAGAGCCTCAGCCATGCTAGGTGGGTGCGCCAGCCCTAGGCTGTCCCTGCCTGCCTCCTGGCGGAACAGCTCCTGCCCCTGTGCTGGGCATTCTTGCCCTAATCTTTAGCAGCATGGATCCCAATGCTGTTGTCTGGATTTCCAGATCTTTTCCTCCTGCTTTTTGTGTTAGGGTCGTTTGGTAAAATACTTTATTCTAATGACTTCAGATAACATCCAAGCAACTGATTTATTTTTCTAAATAGACGTGATTAAGAGGTACATGATGATGTGCTCTTTCATACACTGAGATTTACACCAGAGCAACTCCCCAAATCTAATTTATTCCTGAATGTAATGACCTAAATATTCCTTTCATCTCTGATTGAGATTCTTCCCCTTAGAAGGAAGGATTGAAACTTGATAAAAGATACCCAGTCTCCCTAGTTATTAGTAGAGGTGAAATAGAAGCCCAAAGAATATCACTTTTTAGTGAAAATTGTCAGGAGAGAAAGGGGAGCCCCACTGACTTCTGGCCTTGCTAATAAGCAACCCTTCTAGGGAGCCCCTCACCTCTGTCCACATGCAAAGCATTCTGTGCCTCCTTTTCTTCTACTCTCGCTGAATATCAACTACTGAATTAAATTCTCCAAAAGTTCCTGCATGGATGAAGTGGAGGCTGTCCCCAGGAAAGGAAGCGACCGTGTGAACATTTTGCATAGTAGATGCTAGAATCTGAATACATCACCTTGGGGGAGGCAAATTCAGGACCAGGAAATGGGACATAAAGCTTTTGGGTAAAAACTCAACTTAGAGATGCACAAAAAGGTCACTTTCCCCAACCTGAGGTCAGGGACAGCCTATATCCACGTGATGGACATCACCTTTGGTTGCTTCCATGAGAAGGGAAAGACATTCTGTGGGCTGAACGTTGTTCCAGGTACTGTGCGGATGCCTTACCAATTCCTGTTCATTCACTCACCCACCAAACCCTTACTGACCATTGCACGTGCCTGGTGCTGTCCCCGGTACTTGGCTCAGGGTGGAGTGGGGACCCAGGCATGGGCCTGCCCTCCAGGGTGGGAGGGTCCCAAGGCCGCTTTGCTTCACTCTGTTCACCTTGCAGACGTAGCAGTGGCATGCTGAGGCCAGGAGAGGCTCGGCAATGTCCAGGGTCCCAGGGCCAGGAAGGAGCAGAGTGGCATTCAAGCCCAGTTGCAACTCCAAAGTCATTTTTTTATGCTTTGCTGTGCTGCCTCCTGCTTGTCATGTACAAACATTGGGAGATGTGAAGTGTGATACCAGCTGAGTGGCTGCTTGTTGAGTTACATCCTGAATGCCTGAGTGCCTGCGAGGGGCGGTGCTCACCGTCATCCAGGGGATCTCACGCTTGTCTCAGCTGAGAGGGGCTGTCCTCTGCCCTCTCCTGGTCCTGGCTTCCTGGTGCAGCACAGCTGTGGACTGGCCTGGGCTCCAGAGGGGCTGGTGTGTGTAGATGTGCGTGTGTATGTGTGTATAGAGACACACACACGCACGTGTGGACTTGCTCCAGGCGTGTGTCAAATAGTATTATTCTGTGGTATGTCCTTTATCTCAGCAGAATACCAGCCTCTAAATGTGTGTAGATGTGCGTGTGTATGTGTGTATAGAGACACACACACGCACGTGTGGACTTGCTCCAGGTGTGTGTCAAATAGTATTATTCTGTGGTATGTCCTTTATCTCAGCAGAATACCAGCCTCTAAATCCTCAATCGTCCTTTACTCCAAGAAGGAAAGGAAAAATGTTCCCGCCCCATGCCTGCGTGTGGATGGTAAATGTGCATTCAAAACCCATTAGGCTTTGGTCAAATGCCAGCTAAATTAGATTTCAGCAAACAATAAAACAAAACAGCCGAATGGGGTGGGGGAAGATGCAGAGTGTATGAATATAAAGTTAGATACTTTTAAGAAATCAAGACTGCTAATAAAATATTTTATATAACTTTATTTGTGCTGAGTGTCAAATGCTTCAAGTGATTTGCTTGAATTTTACTGAGTCAAATTGATTTTTAGATTGTATTCGGAATACATTTATTGTACATCTGGTAAGAGTTCTGATTTATTACTTAGTGTTCCGGTCTGACACTCGGCTGTAAATAGTCACCTTTCTCTCCATGACATTCGTGTTTTACATTGAATTGTCTTAAAGTTTTGTGATTTTCCTGCATTATCCCAGACTCTTAACCCCGTATCCTCTTGCCTTGTTAATGTTGGCCACGACCTCATAAAGTGCCCAGGTGAGGCTCGTAGCAATTCTTACGTGAAGGTCACTGCGGCCCCACATGCAGCAGGCCAAGTCGAGCCTTCCACTCAGTCCTCTCCACACCTGTGATGTCTCCATCCACACAGGCTCTTGGGTGGTGGCCCTAGCAGAGGGAAGTCTCTGCTCTTTGCTCTAGTTTTGCAGGAAATCCACTTCTCAGGCACAGGCTCTGTAGAGGCAGCTGCTAGTGGGGAATGCAGCCCCTCATGAGGTTTGGCTCTCAAAGTTGACGTGAGGAGAACCTAGAGGGAGCTTGGTGTACATGCTGCATTAGCTTGCCGGTTCCTCAAGCTTAGCCTGGTAACAATCCTCGGAGCAAAGACTCCCAAGGGAGCAGCAGTCCTAATGGCTGCGCTTTCAAACTGGCTCCCCTCCCACCTCTGGGATACAGAGCAGAGAGCCGGCTGGGCAAGGTAACAGGGTGGACACACAGATGGCACCTGCAGACCCCATGACAGGGAGAGGATGGTGCCCAGGTGTGCACATGAGCTCACTTTGCTCACCTGGCCCACAAGGGTGCTCTGTGTCCCCTGCCTCTCTAGACTGCCACCCCCCAGGACCAACTTACAGTGAAGTTGTGGTGCTCCTGGGCCACTGTGCCTGGTGTCTCCCATCAAGGAAATTCTTCTCGCCCTCTGCAAAGACAGGAGCTGCTGATGGCCACGTTTGGGGCTGCCCTTCTTTGGGAACCTCCCTGGGACCAGAAGCAGGGACCCAGCACCGCTACTGCACAGTCTAGTTTTCATTCTTGCAAGCTCAGTTCAGGCTGTACTTAAAATCCATGTCTCCTGGGCAGGAAGAAAATGTAAAGATGGCCCACACATCCTCATCCCACTGCCGTGTTAGCCTGAATTTTCTGGTAACTGTTCTATATCCTTTCCCATTTCTTTCTCTTGTCTTTGAGGAAACAGAAGGGTTTAGCCTTAGCTCATTTTTTTTTGTTTGTTTTTTTGTTATCTGTGAACATGCCCGCTAGGAATCATACCCAAACAGACATTGTGCGGCCAGCCCCAGTGCACCCAAGGCCAGCCAGAAACACCTCCTGTGCGTGAGGTTTACATGCCTGTTTGTTTGTTTTTTTGTTATCTGTGAACATGCCCGCTAGGAATCATACCCAAACAGACATTGTGCAGCCAGCCCCAGTGCACCCAAGGCCAGCCAGAAACACCTCCTGTGCGTGAGGTTTACATGCCTGATGCATCGGAGCATGGGCCAGGGTTAGCGACCTCGATGCCCCCCCTCCTCAGAAATAACCCCTAGCATCAAAAAAGAGAAAACAATCCATGCACACTGGCTGCTGCATTCCAACTGGGAAAGGGATGGCCACTGGCAGGGCCCAGTGCTGGAACTTTTCCATGAAGAGTGACCACTGTAAGGCTGGAGAGGACAGACCGGAAGCACAAATACACTCGTTTTGTTACAAGCACTGCCAGCCGGGCGTGGGCCCACTCGTGAGGGCACAGCCAGCTTAGGGGCTTCTTCCACAGCTGTGGGGTTTAGCTCCCCTTCCCGGGGGCCACCCTGACCGCCACCTGCCCTTCAGATCCAAGTCTGGGAATGGCCACAGGCACATGTGGGTTTCTTTCACTGGGGTTTGTGGTTTAGGGGACAGTCTTTCAGCCCCTGATATCTTGGGAAAGGCATGAGCCACCAAGCCACATAAATAAAAAATAACAAAACTCACAATTATTACATTCAGCCAAGGTTTCCTCTCACTAGAACGGTACCACCCTATTCGTGCATCTGCACTGAATCCGGCTGATCACATGGAGTGTCTTTGGCCTATACCTTACATATGAATTTAAACGCAGCCGTGATATTGTATGCAGCTAGAAATGGTATTTACTTTATGTTCACTTATGTTATTATGAGAGCTGATCTCTGGAAACACGTAAGCACCTGTCATCCCCTCCAGCCAGTGTGGCTGTCGCCAGGATGGCAGGTAAGCTGTGCAGAGATGCCGAGGTTCACTGGCCAGTGTCTGAGCGTGCAGTGGGATCCTCCCAATGTCCTGCTTGGCAGCCAGTTCTCATGTAGCCCAGACGAGTCTCCCTTGAAGGAGACTTCATGAAGCCCCTATGCCAGCACCTACCCAGATGGCATGCCCACCCTGAGGCACTGGCCTGGCACCAGCCCCTTCCTCCTAGCAGAGCCCTGTGTGTGCACAGTGGGCCTGGGGAGCTCCTAGAAAACACCGTTTGCCAGATGGAAGTGTGCTGGGAACAGCAGGCTCACCCATTTCTGGGAAGTTACCAAAGCTATCTCACCTTGGAGGGGGACGCTGAGTGTACCCTCTCCTACTGGTTGGAATGTTTCAGGCCTTGAAGAGAAAGGTTGGGGAATCACGAAGCACCTCAGTTTAAGTTTGAGAGCCCTATACTCATGAGCTCCTGGAGACCCCAAGATGCCACCTAAGCTGAATGGTAGCCTCACCTTGGAGGGGGACGCTGAGTGTACCCTCTCCTACTGGTTGGAATGTTTCAGGCCTTGAAGAGAAAGGTTGGGGAATCATGAAGCACCTCAGTTTAAGGTTGAGAGCCCTATACTCATGAGCTCCTGGAGACCCCAAGATGCCACCTAAGCTGAATGGTAGCACAGTTTGGTTTTCCTGAAAATATTTAGTGACCATGGTAGCTAATTCTTTTTTTTATACCTTTACAGTTTTTACATTTCTGTCATTGTGTACCTTGGGGGCCTTTTTTCCTTGACCTTTGGAACACAGGCCTCCCAAGTATAATCATAAATATCTCCTTGTTAAGTTTTTAGCTAATTAAAAAGTGTAGCAAAATGTCCTCTCATACTATTTTATGCTAATAAAATAGACCACCACACACACACTGGGTCTCCATTTTATACTTTTATGTTCCCTCCTGGAAAAGGTGAATGGGGATCAGTTTTTCAATTAAACACGTATCTTTAAAAAGTTAGTATGAGTAGCTGACCCCCTTACCCTAGTTTTTATTTATTATGTTCCTTTGTAGACATACTGCTGCAGTACCTGATCACAGCCGGATCTGTTGTGAATTGTCACCTTTTCTTTGATGAGGAACTATTTAACTTTTCCCTTTCTTATTCCTTCCAAAGCAAAAGTCAATGCAAGTAACTTTTTAATCAGCGTGCAAATGTGCATATATCTGTATATCTACTATGTAATTACATAGCCTGTTTTTTATAATGTTGTATGGATAACTTTACATTGATTTAGCTATGTTACTTAAAGAAATACTGTTGCACGCTGCGAGAAGTTTGCACTTTTATAGATAAATGCAACATATATACATGTACATATACGTATGTATTCAAAAATAACATCAGCTCTTTTGGGTAGGTGTTTCCTTGGCTGTTTCACTTCATGGGAGCATTGAAACCAAACAGAACCTAGGATGTGAGCTTTCTAACTCCACCTTACAGAACATGGACCTGCGTTGTGTATTCTTATAGAGTTATCTCCTTAGATTTGTACATACATGCAGACTTGAACTTTGTTTTCTGAAATTGGACGCCATTTATGAAAATGTGACATAAATCAAATAAAGCCTCATTATTTTCAGATTTTCATTTCTCTCTCCTTTTTGCTGGGTCTGGCAGAGCATCCGGGTCTCTTCTCCTTCTTACACACCTCGCTCTTAGTGGAGCATTTCCCTGGTTAGGTGTTAACAACGGTGTAGATGAGTTGGGGAGAAAAATAAGAGCATGGCAACGATGCCTCCAGCTGCAGCATTTATTGAGCACACACATAGCAGCACACTGTCAAGAGCCTTGACATGTCAGCTCACTTAACCATCACCCTCAGAGCTGGAGAGCCACCACCACCAGCCCCATTTCACAGATGAGGAAACAGAGGTGCAGAGAGATGAGACAACGTGCGTAAGGCCACAGAGCTGGTCGGAGGTGGAGGCAGAATTAAGAGCTCGACAGTCCAGCTGGGGAGTGGGGACTGTCGACCACTCCATCACACTTCCCTCCTTGGGAAGACTCAGGGACTGAGAGCAAAGAGGGGATTCCATTTAGTCACAGGAACTGGCCTGGGGGGAGGGGGAGTTGGTCCCTCATGACCAGTGAAAACTTCTCCTCCTTGACACTTTGCAAGCAGTAAGAGGATGTGCACACATCTCCAGGAGTCAGCTTTGGGGCCCCTATTGTGTCCTTGCTGAGGCCTAAGTGCAGATGTCACTTGGAGACCATCTCCTGGGGTGCAGCCCTGTTGGAGAGGACTAGGTTATCTTTGTAGATGTGCAGGAAGGCATGCTGGTAGGAACAAGACAGCCAGAAACACCACTGAGTGGAGACCTGGCCCAGCAAACCTGCATCATAACTGCTGCAGGTGGGCAGCAGACTCTGCGCTCACTGCCTGCCCCACACTCCCACCCCTTGTCCCCGCCCAGGTCTCGCCATCCCTAGATGCTATCCTGTGCCCTAGCCCATCCCCCACCCTCCCCCATCCCCCACCCGTCTCCACTCACTCCAAAATCATCTTCATTAGAATTTTAAAATTACAAATATTCTACACACCAGGTATAATAAATGACGTAAATGTCAATAACCTTGCCCCAACTCATCCTGTACTAATCTGTTTTCTGTTGCCAACAATGGAATACCTGAAACTGGGCAATTTATTTTAAAAAATGAAATTGATTTCTTACAGTTTTGGAGGCTAGAAAGTCCAAAGTTTGGGGGCACATCTGGTGAGGGCCGTCTAGGTAGGGACTCTATAGAGTCACATGGTGACACAGGGTGTCACATGGCAAGCAGGGAAAAGAGCGTTTTCACATGCTCACTTGCTCTCCTTATAAAGCCACAGTCCACACTCTTGACAACCCACTAAATCATTATTAACCCATTACTCCATAAATGAATTAATCCATGCACAAGGGCACAGTCCTCAAGATCCAATCACCTCTTAAAGGCCACACCTCTCAACACTGCCATTCTGGGGATTCAGCTTCCACATGAGTTTGGAGGGGACAAATGTTCAACCCACAGCACACCAAACACACCCCCAGAGTTGACAACCAGAGAGCAGTCTGTCCACCCTTCCCCTTCCCCTTGCCCTCACATTCCTTCCCTCGCCCTGAATTGCAGCCAGTGCTCCAGACCAGAAGCTGCAGTGCCCCGTTCCTGCTTGAACAGCTGGGTAGGACTCCACCATTGGAATGATCCAGAATCCATGCAGTTATTCCCCTTCTGATGGACACTGAGGTTGTTTCTACAACAGACCATGCTTTAATAGACCTGAAAATCTGGAAAACATCCTAACACTCACATCTGCAAAAGCCTTGCTGGAAATTCAAACAGAAGGAAATCCAAAAGTGATTTCCTCTGAGGGTGGGGGTGGCAGACTTTTTACTATATTCCTTTTTCTACTTTGTGATTTCTAAAACTGTAAATCTGGGCTGGCCAGTTAGCTCAGTTGGTTTGAACACTGTTGTTGAGGGTTTGGATCCTCTTACTGGCCAGCAGCCAAAAACAAAAGAAAACAAAACAAAACTGTGTGAATCTATTATCTACTCAAAAAGCCAAATTAAAATGGAAGTAATTTAAAGTCGGTAAGAAAGAAATAGATATATGTTAAGTATTATACAGTGATAAACAGTACAGGATCATAAAGACAGAATTAGTTCTGTATAAGGGAAATTAGTCTATAGCTGCTCTGTTCAATATGACAGTCACTAGTCACAGGTTTCCAGTTAAATTAAAATTAAATAAAATTAAATATTTGATTCACACTAGCACACATTCAAGTGCTAAATAGCCACATGTGGCTCATGGCTACTGTATTAGACAGTTCAGATACAGAACATTTTTATTACTGCACACAGTTCCACTGGACAGTGCTGGTCTAAAGAGAGACAGACATCTGATACTCTCCATAAGTCCTACCGGCAAAGGTCTGCAGGTGAGGGAGGGTGCTGCGAGCAGAGGGAGCAAGATGGCTCAGTTACAAAAGGGCACAACATCCCCAAGAGAAACTGCCTGGTGAGCCAAACATGAGGTGAAGGAAGATGGTAAACAAGACAAATGATTGAAAAAGCAGGCTTGGGCCAAACAATACAGACCTTTAGCAGCCTACAAAACAGACACTCTAATTATGGTAGACCAAGAGCCAGAAGAGTAAGACTGACTGCTTTCCACCTTCCCAATAACAAATCAGTAGTCAAGTTAATTATTCAGAAGTCAATTATGTAAGCTATGGGGAAAACCCCCACAAAAAACTTATGGTCTGTGGGTTCCCTACAGTTCTGATAATGCTGATGGTTCCTTAGTTATTTCAATAGAGGGAAGAGACAGCAAAAAATACAATGGGCCAAGGTGAGGAACCATTCAGTCTGGTTTCCCAATATTGGACAGAGAGCATACAGGAGACTAAAGTCATTTGCTCTCTATGATGCTGAATTAAGTTGATTGTAGATACACCCCATAATATTACTATCTTTCCTTTCTAAGTCTATAGTTAATATACATTTTCACACTACAATGAGAAACTACCGTATAAGTCTAGAATCCTACAGGATAAGGTTACTTCTTTAAGAAAACAGACCTTCTATATGTAAATGGCATACTATGCTTTCCAGAGAAGACATGTTTTTTCTTTATAGTTGAAATGAGGAAAGTATTTTCAATCATCCAAAGATTTCATTTTTAATATCTTACCCAATAAATCATGGCAATATAAGAAACATCTCATTCACTAAACCAATTTTGCACTCTTCTGCAGCTGCAAATCTGGAAGGAAGAGAGACCACGTATACTGAGCACACAGTACAAAGTAGCTAAATAGTCCCCGCAGGGGCAGCCAGCCTTTGTAGGAAGCAGTTTCTCCTTACAGAGGTTGGGGATCACTCTGAGACTTTGTTACAGGCACTCCACCCAGAGAATGCATGTGCACAGACTCACAGCACTTTCAGCAGCTTCAGGAGGAACCCTGCCCTGTGCAGACCAATAGGGATGAGAGGCGAATCACACTGTCAGCTTGCTGCGAAGCTGCAATGAGCAGCAGTGCCTGCCCCCACCCATCCATGAGAATGGACACCACAGGTGAAGAGTCCTTTGTCACAAGCAGAACTCAATTGTTTATGAAAAGTCTATCTCCATGGTGTAATAAGACACACGAGAAAAGCAGATTCAGTTGTACCAAAAAATGGAAAATGCTGCCAATTAAACCACAAAACAATTCTTTATCATATCATCTGTAAAATGCAACCAGATTTTTAAGATGCTAAAACGTAACAAAAAAGGTGCATCTCAGAACTGGCACATTATGATTGTGTCCATGCTGAAAAAAAAAACCAATAGTTACTCAATGATATCTCTGAAGGGAAAAAATGCACATAGAGGAGGGAATTTAAAGGGATAAAGAAAGAACACTAGTGAAGGTCTGACAGGAGGGCCAGACAGAAGAGGAAAGCCAGGATAAAGCAGAACTACAAAAACCAACAAAGGCTAACAATTGCACAGTTACTATGTGCCTGTCACTAATCTGAAGGCTTTTCATGTAATCTCTGAACGAATCCTCCACAGCCCATGAAGTGGGTCCTATTATTATCCCTTTTACAGACGAGGAAACTTAGTTGCAGACAGGCTGAGGCTTGGTAATTTGGTCCAATTATAGTGCTGATAAGCAAGTGAGTTAAGATTTGAACCCAGGCAGCCTTGAAATCTGAACCCACAGCAGGGTCAGAGACCGGCTTCCCAATACTTAAAAGATTTTTTTGATGAGCTCATTGGTGATATTAACAAATGGATTTTCAAAATATTGAACAATGAAATGTGTCAGTATCCGGAAGATCTGCATAATTAAGTGAACTAATATTTTCCACATGACAGGTGCCTGATGTTATCAAATCATACACAAGTAAAAGATCCATTTGAAGTGCAAGGCAGATCAACACATTTTCACATAACAAGAATGTGAAAAGATTACTGATACAGTTTCAGATTATACAGTTCAACTAACCTTTAAAGAAACTACCACTTGTAAAGTTTAGGTGAAGTAACAAAGGGGAGTATTCACAAAACATACTCTTCCCTTTTTCAACCACCTACCTGTGTGGTCAGATTTTCTTCAACTACAACAACATATCACAACGTACTAAATGCAGAAAAAAAGATGTGAGAATCTAGCTGTCCTCAATTAAGTCTGGCATTAAAGAGATTTACAAAAATGTAGGACAAAAGACACTTCTCACTAAAATTTTGTTTTAGAAAATGCAGTTATTGTTCATAAAAATGTTACTTATGTTAACATGTGATAGATTTTTTTTTAATGGATTCAAAAATATTTCAAACATTTCTTAGTTTTAGTTTCTAATATACCAAATCTACATAAAGTGAAAGAACATTGTCCAGTACTACTATTATACACAAGCATACACAAGCATCTTCCATTGTCATATCTCATTGAATCTGGCAATCCTGTCAGGTAAGTGGTAGTGTTCCTGCTGACTGATGAGGAAATCAAGTCTGCAAAGTCAATGTCCTTTCTCAAGGTAGCCTAGGTAGGAAGTGGCCAGGCCAGTACTGGAACCCATGTCTGTCTGAGACCAGAGCCCTTGCTTTTAACTGCTATACTCTACTGAGTCCACAAGTTGGTGTCAGAACATGACAGGCTTTCCACACGTGTGTTAAGGTGCTGCATGCTGAGAACAACTGGAGTTTTCAGAGTGAGGAATAGAGCTGCGTGACTGATTGTGTGTGTTTCCTCACACGTCTCTTCATCCATTTCCATAGTGGTCACTGTTTCTTTCACATCTCCCAATATCACATTTAAATGCTGATCATAAGCCTGAAGTGGGAGGTCGATGGACTGAGAAACAGAATAATCAAATTAAGAAACAATGAACAAGACTGACCAAATGGCTCCATCACAAATAACACACTAGATACTTATAACACAAGCTTTTACATGCAAATAAAAAGTAATCCTGTTGTACTAATATACTGCTTTTTCACAAATCATTTCCAATGATGACTTAATTGTCTCGATAAAAATATAAAATGTTTATGTGGCCAAAAATGAATTTATTTTAAATAACTTCAAATTATTTTTTAAGTATTCACACTTGTTTTCTAAGGCAGTCACATCATTTATGATATTTAATTATGAAAATAGCAAAATTAGAAGTCACTTATCAGTAAACTTTTTTCAATTCCACCTGTAACAGTGTAACAAGAAAGATACAGTAAAGAGATAAAATTCTTTGCTGAACTGCTAAGATGACAGAACTGTGGTCTTTCAAAGGCACACTGTAGACTAAACACAACAAAGGTAAAGTAAGTAGAGCAACAACCCACCCATCCAGAATTTCAATGTGTTTGGGACCTGTGAGCTCAATCAATGAATATTACAACTAAGATATTCAATCCAAACTCCAAAGTTCATGCATTTTACCAAAAGGTGAACATTCTGGGGTCTTGTTCAGAACCCACTTACGTTTACTTATAACAGTGTTAAATGATTTGTCTGTTCACGTCAAATAAAAGTAGCCTACTGGCCATGTGGGGAACTGCTAGCAGAGCACACTAACAAGAGCAAAAACATATGGCTGAGGGACAGAAAAGAAACAAACAGAAAGCTGGGGCCATTAAGTACAGAGGCAATCGAGTCTAACAAGGAACTGAAGAAGCCTCCAAGTGTTAAGGGTAACACGTATGTCCTGGGGTGTCTCTCCATGCGCCACAGACCCATTAAGCTCAATTCTATTTTTCTTCTCAAAGTTGCCACTTTTCCATTTCCTGGAGTTCCTCTTCCCTTAAGGCTAGCTGTAGATTAAGACTACTATCTCCCTAGGTCCCTAATTCCTTCCCCAAGCCCAGAGGTTCTTTATCTTTAAGTTTTAGGGAAGGTGGAACCCTAGTATAAAGAGCGGGCTGAAGCTAGACTACCTAGATTCATATTCTGGCTCTTGCTATACTGGTTATACCTTGAGCAGATAACTTCACCTTTCTGAGCCTGAGCTTCCTCAACTGCAAGTGGGGACAATTAGTACTTCCCCTCACAGGGTTGTTACAAAGATCAAATGAGATGCTACATACAAAACAAGTAGAATAATAGTACCTGGCATATAACTAATGATCAACAAATGTCAGCTATTTTAAACCACTTTAGGGTAGAGTGACAGTAATAAAAACAACACACTTAGGAAAGTAACAAGTCATCAAGGAGAGGAAAAACTTTCAGTATACTAATTATGAACAAATATGACCACTTTAAGGGACCAATTCAACAGAAATATTTGCAGATATACACAAAGAAAATATGTTTTTAATATGTATATTTTATATACATATAAAAATGCTTACTGCAACATTGTTTATAACAGCAAGAAATGAAAATCTAAATATCACTACTATCATATACAGAATCCCATGTAGTCATTAAAAATAATAAGGAATTATAGGCACTCACGATCAATGATTTCCAAGAAAGATTAAGTGAAAAAGAAAGGTGCTGAAAAACGTGTACAGCAAGATCCCATTTATTTTATGTAGAAGTGATGTACGTAATGCAAAAGTATGCATACGGACACATACAAGTATATACGTGTAAATATAAAGAAAAGACATGCAAGATGATAAACCCAATTTTTAAGTTATTACCAATAGAGGACACGGGACTTCACCATTTATTTCTATGCTGCTTAATTTTTTTCATAACAAAGCACATATTTACATAAATGTCAGTAATAAAAATCATTTAAGTAAGAAGGACAAACAAATGTCATTTATAAATAGAAGGGAAAAATGAAGGGAACAGTTCTATAATAAACACACTATTTCTGTTACAAGAAAAAATGTCATACATATGACTAGAACAGCTGTATTTGACTTGTAGAAATATGAGTGACTTTCCACCTCCCTCTCTTCCACATTTTAAAATACTCTTTCACACTGGACAGTTTTTACATTTCAAGGGAATGGGGTTAGTAAGGCATGGCAAGGCAACAATCCAATTTCAAGGTACTTTGATAAATTTACTTACATGTAATCTGCCTCGAAGCTCTCAGTCATTTCTCATTTTCACATAAATTCGCTCATCCAGGCTGAACCTTATGAGCTCCAGGGGCTCCTCTACGGTGTTGGTAGTTTGTTGCTGATAAAATAGGCTTAGTACTACAGTACTAGAAATAGTGCAGTCTTCAAATCACTGCTATGTTGTGTGACCATGGACAAGTTATTTACCCTGTCTATGCCTGGGTAATTTGTAAAACAGAGATAATAGTGTTTACCTAATTCTGTTATCGTGAGCGTAAATGACATACATCAAGGCTTAGAATAGTGTCTCTCATGTAGTAAGTGCTATACAAATGAGGACTAAAACATATATACATAGGAAAGAGTTATACAACAAAAAAATCATGACTGTACTTCCTTCCATCAAAATTCAATCTACCAGACCCAATTTCAGGGTACAGAGTCAGTCTTGGAATTTAGCCTTACCTCAAATATCATTTCATCATTTGAAAATCATTCACTCGATGTCTACCACACACTTCATCTTATTGTCCATTTGGTACCCTAGATTCAGCCTGCTCTGTGCTGAACTTATACTCTTGCCTTAAGCCTTTACCACTGCTTAGTCAGAATGTGGTGGTAAAGGCTTAAGGTAAGAGTATAAGTTCAGCACAGAGCAGGCTGAATCTAGGGTACCAAATGGACAATAAGATGAATATATTTAGTAAGGCATATAGAATACTGGTTGAAAGCACCGGCTTTGGAGTCATTCGGTCTGGGTTCAACTCTTGGTTCTGAAATGACACTCATGAACTGAAATTAAAAATCACACCTTCTCTAATTCTCAGATTCCTCATTGTAAAATGGGAAAGCCACAGCCTTCCTTCAGGGTTCCTGTGAGGACTAAATGAACTCATGTATTTAACATAGTACCTGGTGTTGATTAAAATGATTGGAGACACGAAGGAAGACACAGCAGACGAGATGCAGGTGAAAAGCGGGGGACTACTGCTCTCTCAGGCAAGTAGCACCGACCCAGCCGCTGTTACAGCTTTTATTACATTTAGCAAGCTTGTGCATGCAAGATAAGCATTAATGCATAAATTCTGCTATACTTTTCTCAAGAGCAGAAGGCCATTACCTCCCTTCTCAAGCACTTGGTTATCTACAATGCGCCTCCTGGGAACATCCCAAGAAAGTGTTCTCACAACTTCAAGTGTTCTCAAGGATTGTTTGCAATCCTTGACATTTCTTGGTTAACTCGTTTGCGAGTTCACCAAGTGAACACATCCTTGGGTGCTAACCACAGAAGTCCATTAACCATTTCCTTCAACCTGGTAAACAGAAAATACTTAAATACTTCCCATTATTACCATTACAGAATTGTTGGAAACATAGGTTTCAGAGTTCAGGACTAGGATGACTTGGGGTCATCCACCTGGAAGGAAGGGTAGTGGCAATAGGAGTCTGTGAGATTGTTCAAAGTGAGTACCTGAGGCCAGTGGAGAAAGGTGACTGTCATAGGCTCAAAAGGATAGACGAGAAAAAAAAAAATCCTGACCTGAACTGCTGCCTCCCCACTGAACACAGTTCAACAGGTGTTTGTTAAGGACCAGATCACCAACCACCAGATTACAACGATACAGAAGTCACAGTCCCCACCCTCTAGTGTTGAGGTATATAAACACATAATTGAATACACACATGACGGCCTACTGCTCCTTAAGCCTCAATGTGGGATGCCTTTATCCACCCTTTTTATCCTGTAGTTTTAAATCTTGCCTTTTCAAAGAGACCTCCCCTGTTCCATTCACTCAATAAATATTTGTTGAGTGTTTCCAGCATTGTTCTAGACCCCGCGGTCAGAAGAGCAAACAAAATCCCTGCTCTTACGGAACTTACATTCCATTAAGGGGACAGACACACTAAACAAAGCAGTGTACACTTAACATGAAAAAAATAACATGCTATGAAGAAAAATAAAACACGGTAAGCAGAGTGGGGGAAGTGCTATTTTTATGCAGGTGGCCAGAGAAGTCCCCTTTGATGAGGGAGATCTCAGTAGAAAGCTGAAGTTGTGGCTTGATCCACAAAGACATCTCAGGAAGAGGAAAGAGCCGGGGAAAAGCTTGTAGGACCATTCGTTAGTCTGTACACCAGTTCCTTGCTTGTTTCCTTCACACCACATCACAGTTCCTATATATCTCACAGTATTGTATCTCCCTCTATCTGTCCTCCAGCAGAATATAAGTTCCAAGTGAGGACAGGATTGGTTATGTCAACGCCAGTGTCCCGGGTGCTTAGGATGGTGTCTAACCCCACAAAGCACTACGTATTTGCTGAATGAGTAATTGTTGCGCTCAGCAATGACGATGACGCCTTAACTTTATCACCACGTTTTCTACTGGAATCCCGACAGCCCCGTAAGGCAGGCAGAGATAATTATTCCCATTCCTCAGACTCAAGGAAAAAAAAAGCGACGAGCTTGATAACTAGTTGGCGAGCTTGGAACGGGAAAAGGTCTCAGGGCCTGCGGCAAAACTCGGAGGGGCGCGGTTATCGAAGGAAGGGGCAGATTCGACTTCGGAGACCCGGAACGAGGAAGCAGGTACTCGGAGAAAGTAGCCCTGGGACGTGAAGCCGAGCGGGGCCAGGGCTGGGAGAGGGCAGCCGTTCCGGAGGGAAACCCTCTGAGCACTCACCAGACCCACGTCGTCCGCCATGGTTCAAACCCGCGCCTTTTCCCGCCTCTCGCGAGAACATGCGAGCGCCTCCGAGTGCTGGAAGCGTATAGACGCAACGCGCCGGAAGTGGAAAGAAATCTGTTTTGCTTTTTTGCTTCTCGCAGTTAACGACGCCATTTGGAGCTGGGCGGAGCTTCGTCTGGGGGCGGAGCTTAGCCACAACGACGGGGCGTGGCCGCGCCGCGCCCACGTGGGTGTGGGGCCCGCGCTTGGGCAACTTCCGGCAGCTGGCCGGGTACATCGTTCTCGAAGAGACTCTCGCTGGCCTACCGCGCGGCGGGACGCGAACCGCGCGGCCGGCATTAGGTTCAATATATAATAGTAAAAATTAGCCTGATTTGATCATCACACAATGTATACATGCATCAAAATACTATTTTGTACTCCGAAAATATGTACAATTATTACATGTAAATTTTAAAAAGTGCAAAAAAAAGTAACATACCTTGCAATAAAAATCAAAATGTCTATTAACATGAGATGATGCTTAGGATATTCGTAATTGAAAAAATGTAACTACAATACTATAAAATACAATAAAACAAATACAGCGTTTGTAGCATTTATATGCTTATAGTGCATAGAATACAGTCTGGGTGGATAGTCTCTACAATATGATGGCAAATTACCTGTAGTTTGATGACTATAATTAGGGATGTTTTTATCTTCTTTTATTTATTTGAGTATGTATTTAGTTCTTACAAATTGACTATTTTTATCATAAAAATAATATAGAAATACACACATATGCACACACACATATACACACATAGTTGATCTTCATTATTTGCCAATTCCACAATTGTGAATTTACCTACTTGCTAAAATTGATCTGTAATTCCATGATTGATACTCCTGGTGTTTTTGTGGTCATATGTCGACATGCACAGAGGGACATTTGAGTCATGCCATGTGCATGTTTCCATCTGAACCTGAGCAAAACGATGCTTGGCCTTTTTGTGCCAGCTCTCAGACTATAAACAAGTGTCCTTTTTATGGTCTATTTGGTGCCATGCTTTTTGTATCATTCTGCTTTTTTGTCAGTGATTATGCTGTTTAAAATGGCCCCCAAGTGTAGTGCTACAGTGCCGTCTAGTGCTCCTAAGGCTGTGATGTGCCTTACAGAGAAATAGCAGGTGTTAGATAAGCTTTGTTCAGGCATGAGTTATAGTGCTGTTGGCCATGCATATAATGTTAATGATCAACTATATATTAAATACAATGTCTTTAAACAGAAATACACATGAAACAAGGCTATATAATGATCGGTTGACAAGATGTTGTGACCAGAGGCTCACAGGAAGCTAATTTTGTATCTCCCCTAGGAGCAAAGGTCAATATTCACTAATTCAGAGTTTGAGGCAACTCTAGAAAGCATAACTCCACAATTAATGAGAATTGAATTGACTGTGTGTGTATGTATATGTGTGTGTAATATGTAATGTAATATAAAAAGTACACTGAAATAGGAGACAGGAAATTTAAAGTTTATTTTGTGTTCAGGTCTCCGGTCAGATACTCCTTGAGCATCCTATCTAAGGCAGGCTTCCCAGATGCTCTGTCGTAGTATTCCTGTTATTGCCCTCCCAGCCTTTTTCGCAGTTTGTAATAATTTTGTTAATTTTTGATCGGCTATCTAGAGTTTAAGCTTCATGAAAGCATGTCTTATTTTGTGTTCTGTCCTATCTTGTTTTCCCACTTGCCTTACCCTGCATATACTAAGTGCTCAATAAATATTTTAAATAATTGCCAAATGCATGCTGTAGAAGGGATTTTTGGGTCTCCTAAAATAACTGGGTGGAAGATTAGAGTAGGTAACCAGCAAGGCCTCCTATGCTCCTATGGTGTTAGAGTCTGTGATTCTGTACAATTATATGTTCATCACTATTAGAAAATAACCAAATGGTAATAATTCCAAAGCCTAGGAGGCGATTTACGTCACGCTTCATATTATGAGTTCCATTTTATTCATTTAGTTGTGTATTCATCGCATATTTTTTTTTTCCTTTTTGTCTTTTTTCGTGACCGGCAACGGATCGCAACCCTCAGTGTCGCGCCCGTATCGGACCGGGACCAGCAACGGGATCGCAACCCTCGGTGTTGCGCCCACACCTCGCTCAGCCAGTGAGCGGCCGGTCTGTATGTGGGATCCGAACCCTCGGCGGGAGCGCCAACGCGCTCCCAAGCTGCGCACAGTAGCAGTGCGCCACCGGGCCGGCCTGTCATCACATATTTTTTGAGTGTTTGCTGTACACAACGAGCTAGGTGACATGGGAGATAGAAATATCTTGGAAGATCTTAAAGTAGTGTTGACATGACATTTGCACATGGAATATATCCAAGGCAGAGTGTGTTGTGGCTTCCAAAGGAATAATCTAGTTTGACTGGAGAGATTGGAAAATGCTCTTTGAAGGCGTTGTTTGATGTTTGACTTTAAGGATAGGTACTATTTCAGCAAGGGGTTATGAAAGGGAGTTAATATTCTAGTCATAGTGTGTATTCTGGGTATGTGGCAATTCAAAATTAAAGGTTTTAATCTGATGGAAATGCTGCCTGCCTGAGTAGCATTAGGTCAACATTTCACCTGGGTGCTAGCTTGGTATAGCACCAACTCTTAATTATATTAACACTTATATAACTACTTAGTAGTTATACCTCTTGGGTAAATTATTTTGGATAAATCATTTAGCCCCTCTGACCCTTGTCTACGAAATTATACACTACCTTGTAGGGGGTTGTGAGTTTTCAGTGAGATGGCATATAAACCTTGGCATGGTCCCATGCTAGGTAATCGGCGTGCTAGCTCACATCATTCAGCTTAAACATAGGTAAGAATGCACGCATGCTTTACTCACACTCTGCCAGCCAGAGGAGCTAGCAGTGAGTGCCCAAGGCAGCTTCTGGGATCTGAAGAGTCGGTTGTGGTTCGATGGAGGAGCATAGACTTAGCAATTGCGGATTGGGCTGCAGGTGACACTCATTTAGTGACTATGAGTGTAGTTTCTAACAGTGTAATAGTGTAGGTTTTAATAGCACCCCTGTGCATATAAATGAAATTTGATACTTGGCTGCTTTCAATAGTCAGGAACACGAAAATAGTCTTCCACATTATTTCCTTGTTGCTATTAGGGCACCTCTGGCTTCTTCACATTTCTTCTCAGTGTTAGTGCCTTTAGTAGGTGTAATTCATTGATTCTTTCAGCAGCTATTTATTGAGTACCTACTATTTCCAGGCACTATTCTAGGTATGGGGATTATAGTAATGAACAAGACAAGCGAGGTCACTGCTCTCATGATGCTTATAATCTTTGGAGAGGGTAGGTAGGTCAGACAATAACTACTTAAAAAAAAATCAGGTGGTGATAAGAGCTATGAAGAAAGTAAAACAGGTTGCTGCAGTAAAACTGCTGTGGGAGTGGGGAAGAGGCAGTTCAGTCAGAACCAGAGTGGTCAGGGAAGGTGACTGAATAGGGAAGGTGAGGAGGTGACATTTTGAGACAATTACCGAATGTAATTTTGAGCCATTCATAGGAAGTCCTGGGGGGAAAGAGTTCTAGGCAGAGGGAACAGTAGGTTTAAAGACTCTGAGGGGGCTTGGATCTTTGTACTGGCCAGATGCCAGAAAGGAATCCCTGGAAAATAGCCTCTAAATGATTAGAGACTTAAAAAAAAGAGAGAGAGAGAGAGAGAAGAATAAAGAAAAAAGTCAACCGTGTTTCTACCATCCAGAAATAACCACCACTAACTAATGGTCTGTTTCCTTCTGGTCTGTGTCTTTCTTGCATAGCAGAAAGCATACTATAAAAACAACTTTGCATGCCTAACATATCATATCATGTATCATTTTTCTTTGTCTTAATGGATTACTGAATTATATTTCAGTGTGTGACTGTGCCATAATTTACATAATGATAATCTCATGGTTAGACATTCAGATTTAAAAAAAATTTTGGATACTATGAACATCTTTTTGATTCAGTTTTTTGTTTTCCTTTTTTTTTCTTTTAACTCCTATACTTCTCTCTTCAAAACACAGACAACAGTTGTGCCTTTGACCAACCAAGTAAGTTTGGTGGTGCCTCTGAAGCATCCTCTCATCTGAGTTTTTAGATTAGTTAAAATGAAGCATTTAGGGTCTTTGCTCATGAATAGAGGACGAAAGACCATTGTAAGTTCCAGAAATGCTGATTTTAAGGGTACCCTACTCAAACTATCTAGTCATCAGCCTTTAAGCGGTCTCTGGCCTTGGAATAAGAAATCTGTTTCCAGATTTGAAATAACTAATTTTGAGATTATTCTGTTTTTCAAAATGTTTCTTTATTTTTTGTTTATGTTTTCATTAAAATGTTTACAACATGGGGATGCATACATTCCTTCTTTTATAAAACATTTTCAAGACACAGGACTAAATCAGTGATTTGTCTAGCATTAAAACAAAGGCCCCTATGATGTGAACTTTATTTGAATTAAGTTATTATTTCATTTAAGTCAGAAGGGAGTCTTTGTTCTCCCACACAAAAATACATTATTGGGGATTTATTTATAAATACCTGTCCCAAGGGTCAGCAGCACAAACCATAAATGAAAGGAATGAATTAATTTGATATTTTAGGTTAACACTGCAGCCCCTTGGAACCTCATTAAAAACTAGAGTATATTTATTTTTGAAAATTAATTGAAGCAGAATCATGGAAAGGCAAAGGAAGATTTATTTCAGCTTCAAGATTATTTGTATGAATATATTTGTAAAACAGGAAAATATTCTTCATTGCTATATTATTTATAAACTATTTATTTAAATTAATTTATTAATATTTATATGTAAACAGACCATACTTTCAGATGTCCTAATTTAGCTAAAGCAAACAGCATATCCATTTTTTGAATTTCCCTTTAACAGAAAACAGCAATTTTAAGAAAATATATTTTGAATTACTACAGGTTGAGCATCCCTAGTCCAAAAATAAAAAGTGCTTCAAAATCTGAAACTTTTAGAGTGCTGACATGATGCTTACAGGAAGTGCTCATTGGAACATTTCCAATTTTTGGATTATGGATGCTAAACTGGTATGTATTTGCCGATATTCCGAAGTCTGCAAAAAATCCCAAATTTGAAATACTTCTGGTACCAAGCATTTTGGATAAAAGACACTCAACCCGTTCTTATTCCAGCATTAAAGTTTGCCAAGGTGGGTTGGCATACAAGTGCCATTTGGGTTAGATTGGAAAGGTTTTAATTGCAGTATGTGTTTTGAGCCAATTTTGGTCTCGTGAGATGGCAGTAACATCTATTAGTAGAGATAAGGTTGTAGTAAAAGTATGACATGTTTACAACCTCAAAACATTTCACTTAAGAGGAGTGGATTATCCCTAAAACAAATTATTAGTCTTGGTAGGTAGTAATGAATGGATTCAGATATTTTCCTTGCTAGAGATTAGTAGCTGAAATTTAAGATCCAGAAGTTAGATTTTATTTGAGTTGTATAGTGGTCTCTGTAGAAGTAGAATAAAATGCTGATAAAAGAGGATGGTTTTTACTGTGAACAGAGGCTAGGCTTCAGGTGGGGAGAGGCTGAGAGCTGGTTGGTGACCAGACACGGGATGGTGAACAGTGACGGAGATGTGATTTGGAGAGATGGTACAGAGCCTTTTCATGACCCTGCCCATAAGCCATGCTGCCTTCACCTTTCTTAGTTCTCACTTCTTGTTCCATGTGGTTACCTAGATGTCTTGGAAGATGAGAAACACCCAAAGAAAAGCTGTCTCTCAAAAGTCTCACAAGGAAAGAGGAAGAGAGGCTGCAGTGATCCTGGGGGCCCAGCAGATGGTCCAACAGAAAAGAAAGTGGCCAAGGTGACTGTTAAGTCTGAAAACCTCGTGGTTATAAAGGATGAAGCCCTCAGTGATGGGACAGATTTCAGGTAATATGGCTGAAAAGCTTTGGACCGTTGGAGAAGTGAGAATAATAAAACCTCTTTTTGCTTGTCACTGGCATCTGTGGAAAAGATTGGCTCTGTAAACTCTTCTAGATAGAGTTCAAATCGGTAAGAGCTGGAAACTTGTCAGATGAGGACAGTGACAGGTTATAGAAAGTGACTTATTGATGGTTACAGCTAGATAGTGGGAAAACCAGGAGGAGACCCAAGGTCTTCTGACTTCTGGCCCAGTGCCCTTTCTACTGCACAGAAGGATTAGATATATACAAACTATTTACTCGCCCTTGCAGCTTTATTTTGTACTGCCCTTTCTGCTGCTACCCAGTTGGACTTCTCTTTTTTGTGACATGTTATTGCAATTTGTTACACCTAAGTTGCACTCATGTTCTTCCTTCTACCTGTAATGCTCTCTTCCACCTTGAAGGTGCAGATCAGATGCCATCTGCTCTACAGAGTCTTCATAGATTCTTTCCCCTTTCCTCCTCTGATTTTCTGCAGTGTTTCTGAAAACAGTAACGTGTCCGCCTGGTATTGCAGTGATTTGTGACCATGCCACACACCCAGGCTTACTACCCTGGAAGCTCTAAGAGGGCTGGAACCACACACGGTTCATGTTTGTATACCCTATGGCAGGGCCTTTTATTTGGCAGAAGCCAAAAAAGTATTTGTGCAGTGAATGAACATTCATATTAATTTGTGGCGACCAATGAGTGTGAGCCTCGTAAGCACTCACTATCTGCCTCCTAAGAAAGTCAGATGGTGAGGAAGAGGAAGCGCAGAGGGAGCACTTCCCTCACACGCAGCATCGGCTTTGCCAGATACCTCTATTGCTGTCACATGGCAGAGTGTGTAGTCTGGGAGAGGACAGCAGTGAGTCATGGGAAGGCATGCAGACTGCTTGCTGTAGTTCATCTCTTCTCCCTTTCCCTTGGACTTCTCTGGAGAATGCCTCTGGGCTTCCTGCTTCCCAGTTGCCTCCCTTCACTAGTTGAAGTCTGTCTCCAGAGGTGTCTACACAAAGATAGACCAGGAAGCTGCCAGGGAAAGCTCAGGGTCCCCCCTTTCCCTCTCACCTGAGAGTTGACTGTGGTCAAGCCCATAGCGCATGGACGTATCTACTGTTTATTCTAAGGAGAAATTTTTGTCACTGTGGTGTTGAGAGAAAACTGTAGGCTAAAAAGAAAGTGTGTATTATTTGAGGTGAAGACTGAAGATTGGGTATTTTAAATGTCTGTGCTAAAATCTTAGGTAATATTCTTAGCTGATACCAAGTGCCAAAGTTTACACACACTAAAAGTAACTCAATACTTTAGGCACATTTTATATGTGAATTTGTAGAAATATGTTGCACATCAGCAGCCGTGTAGTCTTGACACATTGTTTAGCTAGCTCCTTATCTGTGTAATTATCTCCTTAACTAGTTAGCTGTCCGCGCTTTTATTGTTACTTATGACTTACCTATGTATAATCATATCTATACTCATCTTGAAGTTAGAGTTCTACCAACCTCAGTCGCCTTGTATCCTGTTTTGTAGAGGTGGGGGAAAAACATCTTGTTTACTCATAGTAAAATCAGCAAATGTGAATTCCCTTCTTTCTAGCCTCCCACTGTACATCTGTACACACAGATATCACAGGTTTTACTTCTGGAACTCACATCATTGTTGTGGTTTCTTCTCACTTTTCACTTATCATTCAGACCATGAGCTTTCACAAGGTGTATGGCTAGAAGTCTTTTTTTAGTTGGGTAAGTGAACATCTTCGGTATAACCCATTTAGAACCTGTTCAGATACTATTTTATTGTGTTTAATATTGCTACTGCATTTTTAATTGCCTCAATTGTGTGTCGTAAGTGTGTTAATTCCTTAGGGAACTTATCACATGCATTGTCCAGTTCTTTAAGGTTTACTTGTATGTGCTTTTCAAGTTTGTGTGTGTCTACCCAAGGAATGTTTTTAATGTTGGAATGCCATAATAATGGAAAATCTCTGTAGGTGATTTCTTCTATGCATGTAGAGAGTTTGTGTGTTTGTCCAACAGTAATATTGATGGTGTTAATTTGACACATTCTTTATATATAGTGAAGTTATTATCATAACCTTCAGTATGATTATAATATGTAATTAGTGTTTGACTAGTAGAATATATTATCCAGTTAAAGTAGCCTAAATCAGTGATAAAATTTGTAATGTTTGCAATGGAAATAGGAATGTATTCTAATTTTGGTGGCACATCCTGGAAAGTGTAAATAGTGGCAGACCATTGAAAGACTAGGTGCTTTGGTAGGTAATATCCATCGATAAACAATGGTTTGTCCATGGCTGTGACTGCCATGGTGTGTTGTGGGTTAGTTTGAGGTATGGAAATAGTATCATATACGAGAGCTTCCTTCATGAACTTTGATTAGGTTTAGTTCACATTCTCTGGCAGCTGAGCATCCAGAGTGTCTTGTCAATTTGTGCTAATGCTTGTTTGTCCCATTGTGTTTCATACAGTTTTCCCATCGTGATTGAGTTCCTGATATCATTTCATGTTTTGGTTAAGAGGGTTCGTAATCTGTCACATTGTGACTGTAGTTATGTTTAAATAACATAATTTCTAAGAGTGAATAAATTAGATTTTAGGATGTCAACCTTATTATTTATGTTGTAATCAAATTCTTGTTGGTATTTGTGGAAATCATTCACCTGTGTCATCAGAGACTGTTTACTCCTGAAATTTGTGACAGTGATGATGTAATAGTAGATACGTATGTGTTAAGTTTATGTTTAAAGTCAAAAAGATCTGTTTTGATCTTCATATTTCAGCTTCTTGGACTCCTGATATAACAAGATTTGATATTATTCTTAGTGCTGCTAGTAAGTGTAATGGTTTCCTAAGATGGTATTTGTCAAGTGGGGGTACTTGGGGTAAAGGTTGCAGAGTGTCATATCCACCATGGGTCAATATTTTGCAATCTGGTTGTATGTATGTGACTTTAAATTGATTTTTATTGAAGAGCACTTTTAACTATTCTTGGTGTAGGTTTATAGATAAGTCTTAAGGGGTTAGTAAGTATTGGTTCAAAGAGGTTAGTTTGTAAGATTTGAGGTGGCAGTTTAATAATTCCATGTGTCCATTGTGGTTTCCAGTGGTGTGTCCTTACACAATGTGTTTCATTCCAGCAGCCTCTGTCTATTATACATGGTCCTGGGTTCCATGGTTTAATGGAACAATCTTTAAATGAGATGTCCTTGGCCACACATATTGGCAAAGACGAGTCTAATCTAGTTATATTTTTATAGATTGGATGTTGTTTATGCAGACAGTGTTACTAGTGCCCATGCTGCTTGGAGGGGTTGTAGCATGGTAGAGAAGTAGTTTTCCATGCCAGCATCAATTTGGTGCACCTCATCCTTGTTAATTTGTGTTCTTAGGTGTTGCCACCATAGTAATGATTTAAATTTTATTGTAATAAAATGATACATCATCTTGTATTTCTAGTGGACACATTGGAAAAATGACTTTGTTATGTGTGTATCTGATGTTTTTGTCTGTAGCAGTTAAAAATTGATGCGTTTTTTTAAATGTGTTATTGGTAAATAGAGCATGGTTCATTAGTACTGTTTTCAGTGTAGGTGTATATGGTCTAAGTGCTAAGGATGAGCTGGAAAGCAAAGGTTATACGTGTCAGTGATGTGTTTGCATAAAAGTTAGTCTTCCCCGTTTGGCCTGTTGAGTTTGTACTAAGTAGTTTTTTTAAAAGGGATGTACCTTGCCACCATACGGTGTTAATAGTTTCACATTTCCAGCAATTTGTAAATTTAGCTGGGATTTTGTAAGTTGTTGCATTAGTAGTAATTGTAGGGAACCAAGTGCCAAAAGAAGATACAATCCGCCAAGAGGTGGAATTATCATTTATAATGATGCATCTGTTTAAGTTTTCCATGCAGGAAGAATACATAAGTAAGGTCACTGCATATCCTATTGTACCACCTCTACCCCACCCCCCCACGATGTTGATGATAGGATTATTTTTCCATTGTCAGTTTTACTAGCTAAAAATGGTGCTTTCCATACAGCAGTATAGTTTAGGGCAGTTTTGTTTTTATAACCTGATGGTTGTTGTTTGAGTCCTGTGTTTGTTGAGGATTTTGTACAGAATCGGTGTGGGTATGGCTGATTATTGTATGGTATGGTGTAAAAATAATTTTGGTGTGTTGTTAAATTGAGGTTGAAGCAGATTAGTACTAGTTTGGCTGAAAAAAAAAGTGTAGTTTTAATGTAGTATAAGTAATTTATAACTGTGTTATCAGTGGCATTTAGTTGATGTCCTTGGAAATAAGTTAGACTATATTCAGAACATGCTTTTTTGATTGTGTTCTGGATATTAGCTAGGTGTTCTGTAAGTGGTTGATAGAAAAAATGATAATCTGGGTCTGGTAAAAAGTATACACAGGATGTAGTCTGTATTTCTCATCCAGTTCTGCTACTGAAAGTGCTTTGTCTGTTTCTCTATAGAAATTAGGTCCTGTGAAGTACCTATAATCTTTTGCATGATAATCAGTCAAGATGCAAGATGGGTTCATGCAAAAATTGCCAAAGAAAGGAAGATTTGGAAAGCTAATTAGGTAGTAATTATAGTATATTTTTCCCCTTTCTTGTGTTATTATGTCATATTCTTTAGGGTATCCTAATGGCATTGGTACCTTTTTCATATGTGGATTAAAATATGGGTATATGAATGAGGTTAGTGGCATTTCACGATCAGTAATTTCCTGTTCATATTCATCATCTTTATATTTACCCTTTTTATATTCTCCGTATTCATTATCTTTTCCCATTCATGGTTGATAGCAGAATTCATACCAGTGATCAACAAAGGATTTGTATGTGTTGGTAATTAAGCATGTTGGATTTGTGTCTCCTATGTATGGTTCTATACTAGGAATGATGGTTAAGGATAGGTTATACAATGGAGAATCATTAGAGGTCATTTCTTTGAGTTACTGGTTCTCTGAGTGGTCTATAGTTGATAGTATGAACTGTCCATTGATTAGATATATTATTAAGAGCTTGGTTAAATGTTCAGAGTTTGGGTTTGTCACATTTGCTCACGTTATCTATGCAATCTTGTAATGTATGTTTAGGGTTATGTGTAAATTGTCTCCAAAAATGCATAATTTGTATGTGGAGATCAAAGGATTTTAGGCATTGTTTAGGATCTACGGTGTATGAGCAGAAAGGTCTTATTAATGCCGTAAGTACTCTTGAATTGTCTTAAGTGTTCCAGTAATCAGTTGAATAATGATATATTATTCCATATTTGGTAAGTTGGAATATGTAATGCTAAACAATGAATTGTTGGCACTGTTTTTCCTGTCCACGTTGGTTGTGTTGGTCTTATAGGTTCTGGTATTTTGATAATAGTTGATAGATTAGATGGAAGAGGTGTGGAATTATCATCTGGGAGAGTTAGGAAATAATTACTTGAGGTAATCATATGAGAGTATAAAATTATATGAAAGTTGAAAGAAAAATTAGAACAATGGAGTATGTTGATTTGGTCATTATCGCTATTAATCTCATTGGCTGTAATGTAGCAAGGCTTCAGAGAGTGGGGTTGCCCATCTATGTGGAGTTGGTAAATCTTCCAGGGATAAAATGTAGTATGAGTGATGTTCCCTAGTTTGCAAAAGGATAACTAAGCATTGCAAATAGTAAGTAAACATCCAAGCTAATGGAATGCAAGCACCAGATGATATATTTTCAAATAATCCTTGTAAAGTACCTAATGCTGCAGTTATTTCACAGTTTGGTACAAGGGTAGTCTGGAGTCTATGGGGTGTCACCACCAGGTCTGGTTGGTAGTACCAGTCTGGTCGTACCTATTGTATCTAGTCATTGTCCTAAAATGCTTCAATGAGTGAAATTGGACTTGATGGTGAGGGTTGGCAGTCCCATGCTGGTGTTTCTTCCTATGAGGTTGTGGAAGGTGTTCTCAGTGATAATGAAGTGGGTGAGGAAGGAGACAGGGTAGTCCATCAGTGCCATGTGAATTGTGTCTGCGGGGCTAATTAACCAAAAAAGGTATGTAGTAAGCAAACAGTGTAGTTTGTTAATCTTCTACACTTGTGTGATGCGGTGTTGCTGTTAGAAGCGCAGTGTCTAGTGTTGCAAAAAAGATAGTAGCCACACAACAAAGCAGTGAATACGCCAGTCACAAGGTGCACGAGAAGGGTGATGACCCTGTCACAATCTGTAGTGGTGCACAGCCACGTCTGTTCCTCTGTGCAATGAGTAGATGTAACACGCAGGGAGTGAGCGTGGAGAAAAACAGTAAATTTGCACTTAGAATGATGGGTGAAAGTAAAATTTTTGAGATCGTGTGTCAAAAATTGCTGTAGAGTAAATTAGAGCGTATGTAAATAGTACTAAATAGATTAGAATTGATAGTACATTAGTGGAGCTGTCTCTGTTGTTAAGCAGGGGAGAAGTTGATTTTGTGTAGTTGGAGTTGTCCCCTGGTCCCAGTAGTCCCATATGTATTTCTGTGTCTGCTGGCAACAATTTCTTGTCGGGAGATGGTGGTGGTGTTAAGCCTGGCATCCACTTTATATGAAATTTTTATCAGGCTGTATTTCATGTTCTGTGTCTGTAGTAGGATTGTTTAGGTGTGAATGTGGACTCGCATTGTGTAGTCTTTCTCGTGGATTTAAATTAAAGCATGCCAAGTTTAGAGCTTGTTGCTATGTGCTCATTCTTTCCACGGTTCTTCATTCTAAGTAGGCCATTAAATCTTTCTATATGTCCTGCAGCTGTGGGATTATGAGGTAAATTAAAATTCCATTGAATGTCCCAGTGATTGGCTAGGTTTTGTACTGTCCCAGATAAAAAATGAGTGCCTTGATCATTTTCTATTATTTTCGGGGGTCCATAGTGTGTGTTCCAATTCTCTATTGCTGTTACGGTAAATTTTGCAGAGGGATGTGTTGCTGCGAATGCATTTCCTATGCTGTGTCAATATCTACCCTTGTGACTGCATATATCTGTGCATATGCATGGTTCAATGATCCTGTGAAATCGATTTGTATTATAAGGTTAAATGTTGATGGTTCATATGTGTCTATTGGTTTGGTAAATCTGCATTTTATCTAAATTTACCTTGCATTGTTCACATCCTCTAAGAGCCTATTTGATTTGATGCTGTGTTTTTTTTTATTTCTATCTGTAAGCCATTTGTATAGTGCATGTGTACCTACATGTCCTTTTTGTTTATGTATTTGTAGTATGAGATTTGATATATATACAGCTTCTAGTGTTTGTTTTATCTTATATGTGTCTTTGTCCTTAATTAATGTTATTGGGGGTGCTTGTGGTATTTCCCATTCTTTTTCAGATTTCCTCTTAAGATAAATTGAGGGTAATACATGTCTCCATTAGTTATTTGGTTGTCTTTTCAGTTTTAATCTTAGGATTCCCTTGGTGTTAATTGTAATGTTTCTAGTAAGTGCATCTACCTGATAATTGTATTTAGTTGTTTCAGAATTATCTTTTTGGTGTGCTGATATGTGTGTTACATATATTTTGATTTCAGAAGATAGATCATATAGTTCCATCCAATATTCCTTGGACCAAATGTCTTTTCCGTTAATTTTGAAATCATTCTATTTCCATTTATGGGACCATATGGCTATTCCATTGGCTACTACCCATAAACCTGTAAGTATATATATCTTTTTATGTCCTTCTTTGACTGTCTGACTGTCAATAATACTGCAGTTAATTCAGCATGTTGTGTTGATTTTTTTTATTTTTTTATTTTCCTTTTTGTCTTTTTTTTGTGTCCGGCAACGGATCACAACCCTCAGTGTCGCGCCCGTACCGGACCGGGACTGGCAATGGAATCGCAACCCTCAGTGTTGCGCCCGCACCTCGCTCAGCCAGTGAGCGGGAACCAGTCTGTATGTGGGATCCGAACCCTCGGCGGGAGCGCTGCCACTGAGCGCGGCGCACTGTAGCAGTGCGCCACCGGGCCGGCCTGTTGATTTTGATTTACTTGTTTCTTTCAAGATCTGTTTGTCCTGCAGTCTCAAAGCTGCTGCTGCCATCCATTGTGTTAGCTCTTGGGTCACGGAGGCTGATCCATCTGTAAACCAGGTATTGGGCAAGACATTATACCAGGCTGGGCCCCATTTCCCTATGTTGGCATGGATTGTCCCTGCCCTCAGAATAAATTCCGGCAAGTCTATTTCTGTCTTACGTATTTCCTCTGTGAGGAGACGTGGTTGACCCTTAAAGGCTGTCTCTCTTCCCTGTATATACCATTTCGAGGTTATTAGTTTTGGATCAATTTGGAGACCTCTCAGTTCGTCAGGACTCAGTTTGATCCAATGAAGGATAGGCATGTGACATCGAATTATGATTTTATTGTTGCAAGAGGTTCAGTATTTTTTAATGCTTCGTATGTTAGCCAGATATTCTTTTCAAAAGGACTGTATTTGTTTTGTGCATGTGGAAATTTGGTTGTCCAAAATGCTACAGAAAGAAAATTTTGGGTGTCTTGTTTGATCCATAATGGCCAGGTGCCATAATCCTCAGACATTAGTATATCCAACCCTAATTAGGCTGTGGAGGAGGGGTAATGTAATGTTTGGAAAGTTGTCTTTAGTCTGTTAGTGTTTCAAATGCCTGTTTTTTTGTTTGTCCTCCTGTGTGAAATCTTGTGATTTTATATATTGGTTTGAGCATAATATTTAGGTGTGGTATATGTTGTCTCCAATATCCAAAAAGTCCTATGTATCTCTGTGCTTCTTGTTTATTTGTGGGTTCCTTTTTTTTTTTTTAAAAGATGACCGGTAAGAGGATCTTAACCCTTGACTTGGTGTTGTCAACACCACGCTGAGCCAGTGAGCTAACCGGCCATCCCTATATAGGATCCGAACCTGTGGCCTTGGTGTTATCAGCACCGCACTCTCCTGAGTGAGCCATGGGCCGGCCCTATTTGTGGGTTCCTTTAAGGCTTTAATTTTTATCTACTACTGTCTGTGGCATCTTTCTTCCTTCTGATGACCATTGTACTCCCAGTAATTTACAATGAGTATCTGGTCTTGTGGTTTTATTTATATTAGTGGTCCATCCTAACGATCTTAAATGTTCTATTAATTTTGTCTTTTCCTCTCGTAGTTTATGTTCATTATTATTTATCATTATTATGCTGTCTATGTAAGATATAATAAGTGATGTGTATTTTGATTGATCTGTATGTGAGGAGACTACTGAGTGTGCTATTACTGGGCTATTTAGGTAACACTGTGGCAATCTTTTAAATTGACATTGTTTCCTTCCCATGTGAGTGTTGTAAATTCTTGACTTTGCTTATTGATGGGAACTGCAACAGACATGTCTGACATATCTATGGTTACATAATATTTCCCATGATATTGAATAATTTT
>NW_007727538.1:217152-220964 GCF_000696425.1 Galeopterus variegatus
CAACAGACATGTCTGACATATCTATGGTTACATAATATTTCCCATGATATTGAATAATTTTATTAATTACTTCCTCAGCATCTGGCAATGCTCCAGGCATTTTGGGAGAGACCTTATTTAAGTTTCAGTAGTTCACAGTTAATCTGTACTCCCGTTAGGTTTTAAAACTGGCCAAACCAGACTGTTAAAATTACTTGAGGTACCTATTGTGATTATATCTACCTTTAAAGCTCCAAAATTCGGTGTTATTTCCTTATGTTGCCCTTTTAAGGGGTGTGGCCTGGCGTAGGTTGTTTGCATTGGGGAAGGCAAGGTGCGATGGGTTTCATTTTCACCTGTGCTAAGTTAGTGTTATGCGTGTTTTTAATTTTTGTATGACCACCAGATATTAAATAATTTAGGTATCAGATTATAAAACATTCCTATGTTTTCCAATTCTGGGGCACAGTAGAGAGAGCATGTAATAGGTTCATTGTTATAGCGGAGTATTGAAGCCTTAACAGGATGTGCTTCTGTACATTTCCCTCCTAATCCTTCTATATGTATAGGTGCATTTTTATATGGTGATCCGATGTGTTTCAATAGGCTTACTTGTGATCCTGTGACCAGCAGGAATGTGTGTGTGCACATTAATCTATTTATTTCTATTGTCAATTGTATATATGGTCTGTTATTCCTGGATTGTATGATTCTTCTTCTTGCCCAGGGAGTTTCTAGTTTTTTGAGAAAAAATCCCACGTAAATTTTCCTGCTTCTTTCAGTTGTTTCTATAATTGTTATTTCTATAGGGTTTTTTGTTCTCCAGTTGATTTGGTCTCCAGTTAGGGTTCCTTTGGTTTGATCTCCAATTTTGATTGTCTTGATTTTGCTGATTAGGTTTCCTATTTGGGTTGAGTCTCCCAGTGGGACTTCGGCCTTGAAAGTTCTGTGACCTTTGCCCTTGTTAGTGTCTGAATGTTGTGTTTTATCCCTTTTGTCCTTCTGGTCTCATGTTTTGAAAAAGTCTCCTAATAGGTTTCCATCTTTGTGTTTGTGTTCTAGGTCACCTTGTGTATGTTATTATTTGATGTGTGCCTGTTAGTTCAGCTGATAATTTGAGTACTTTTGCCACTCCTACATGTTTCTGCGTCCTGCCAGGGTGTTCATGCGTGGCATTTCTAAGTGTGATGGTGCTCTGAGCATTGAAGCTCTTTTTATCTCATTAGTAGCTGGGATTTCAAAAGGTGTGGTGTATTGGTTAATTCCAACATAAACTTGACCTAAAATGGCCAGTTTTCTTTTTTTTTTTTTTTTTCCTTTTTGTCTTTTTTCGTGACCGGTAACGGGATCGCAACCCTCAGTGTCGCGCCCATACCGCGACCAGCAACGGGATTGCAACCCTCGGTGTCGCGCCCGCACCACACACAACCAGTGAGCAGACTGGTCTCTATATGGGATCCGAACCCTCGGCGGGAGCGCCGCCGTGCTCCCAAGCGCCACACTCTACCAAGTGCGCCACCGGGCCGGCCCTAAAATGGACAGTTTTCTAACATGTTTTTGTGCCTAGGCTAAGTCATTCCATTTTAGCCCATCTCCAAATTTAGTGGGGTCTAAATACGGGTGTACTGCCCTCCAGGCAATGGCAATCCAATACCACAGGGATAGTATCCTACTGGGGTGAATTTGTGTCAATTCTGGTATTTTGTGGTTTAATGATGGTTTTCTGCCAGTGAGGATAGCTGGCACATTTCATCTCTTGATAGTGCTGTAGTATTTGCTCCATTATCCCATAACTGTAGGAGCTATTCTGCATCTGTTATCTGTCTTATCTCTCTTTGGAAAAAATCTGTTCTTAGTTTTTGTAATTCTGCCCTCATGTAATCCCTGTCTTCATTAATTTCTTGTGGTCTACCTTGTCCCTGGTTATAGTCGATAACCCTTTCCCTGGTTATTACGGGTCTTGTCAAATAAATCCCCCCCCCACTGGGAATATTACAATCTCCTGGATCCTTGAAATGGGGATCCCTTGGTTCCAGGGGCACATCTTCATCATCATTTTTGCAAATCTTACTTCTGGGTTGGACTTTGCTTTCCTAATGATTTCCAATGCTGGCATCTTGCCTTTTTGTCGGTCCTTGTCTATTTGCTAGAGGCTCTGTATTAGGAGTGCAGGAATCTCCTTCTTTGCAGCCCTGTGTATTAGAGGTGGTACATTTTTTGGAACCCTCACATCTGACTGTACATCTTCAGGAGATTGTATGGGGAGTCTTCTCCTGACCTCCAATTCTGTGAGATACCAGGGGTCCCCTACACTAAGCACTGTATCAGGTTGTCTTGCCCTTTGGCATGCCTGTTTAATTTTTTTATCCTAGAGCCCACATTGTGTTATTAAGGTAGCTATCCTTTATAATTGTTTTACAACGTAAATTTTTACTTACCACCCAAATGACCATCTGAGGTAAGTGAATGCTGTGGTTTGTGCTCTTTTCTCCGCACCAAATTATACATTTGTTTTGATAACCACTCTCATTCCTCGTGGTCCTACCTGGAGTAGTTTTTGAAACCTGTCAGCTCCCAAGTCTGGTTTCACCCAGAACCTTAGCAGCCCTTGATCTGCACAACACGGGTACATCCACCTCGCCGCTCAGAGTTGCCTCCGGGGAGCCAGGTTTTTTTAATTTTTTTTAATTTATTTTTTATTTTTTATTTTTTTTTTACAGATGAGGAAAGTGAGGCATAGAGAGGTGAAGGATCTACTTAAGGCATCAGTTCTCAAACTACAGTCTTTGAAGGCCCTGAGACCCTTACGATGGATACTCAAGATCAAAACTATCTTCATAATAATATGAAAGTGTTGTCTTTTTTCACTGTGTTGATATTACGCTAAGTATAAAAACAATGGAGAGTAAAATTGCAGGTGCCTTAGCATGAATCAAAGCACTGCCACCAAACTATATTAGTAGTCCTTTTATTCTTCACTGCGACGTACTCACAGTATTTTTTTTTTAAAAAGCCAATTTCACTTAAGAATGTCCTTGGTGTAGCAACAAACATTACCACTTGTATTAGATCTCAACAGTTGAGTGCGAGTCTTTCCAATGCTCTGTAAGTGTGAAATATGGATAAGGCACTTTTGCTGCCTGTTCAAGTAGGATGCTTGTCTTGAGAATAGCCACTATTTTTCACAGGACACTGTTTTACAAGAGTGGTTGAAAGACTAATGACGGTTTTCAAACTTGGGCATTTGGCAGACATTTTCTCAGAAATGAGCGGAGTGAACTTGTCATTCCAAGGAAAAAACTGTCAGCATTTGTTGTTAATGATAAAATTTAAACTTTCAAGCAAAAATTAGAATTTTAAAAAACTTGTGTCTGCCATGAGGAGCTTGACAGCTGCTTTAACTTAAACACTTGAAGACATTTCTTATGAGATCAGTGGTGATATTAACAAATGTGGTTTTTTTGATGTTGTATAATAAAATGTTAACAAATGAAAGATCTGTATAATTCAGTGAACCAAGATTTTCTAAATGACCAGTGTGTTATGTTATAAAATTATGCATGTATAAAAGAGTCATTCAAAGTATGAGGTAGACCAATGGATTTTAATGTAACAGGGTTTGAAAAGTTCATTGCTGTGATTTCAGAGTTATTACAACTAACTCTGAAATCACTTATTTATCACTTATTTCTCAGAACATCTTTCACATGTATAGAAAGATATTCACAATACTACCTTTTTTTTTTTCCTTTTTGTCTTTTTTACTGACGGGTAACGGGATCGCAACCCTTGGTGTTGGGCCTGCACCACGCTCAGCCAGTGAGCGGGAACCG
>NW_007727538.1:221964-278788 GCF_000696425.1 Galeopterus variegatus
TTTTTTTTTCCTTTTTGTCTTTTTTACTGACGGATAACGGGATCGCAACCCTCGGTGTTGGGCCCGCACCGCGCTCAGCCAGTGAGCGGGAACCGGTCTCCACATGGGATCCGAACCCACGGCGGGAGCGCCACCACGCTCGGGGAGCCAGGTTTTTAAGGCGAAGCAAGTTTATCCACTTTGGGATTTCGAGAGGGTTGTGGCTGAAGTCTCACCAATCAATTTAGAATTTTGAGAAAGTTTGGCTGAAACCCTGCATTCTGATACACTGGTTGTCATGAGTGGATGGAGGTCGCAAGGAACCAAGGCCGGACGTGTTTGTCTTTCCACAGTGTCAGACTGTTATTAATGCAAGGATCATTAATATCAGCCACAGGCTACTACGGCATTCCCATAAGGTGCAGTTCCCTAGGCACTAACCAGTTCACTCTGTAGTCAGAGCCACAAGCACCCAGGCTCAAGCTGTACACCCCTGCATCACTTATTATTTGAGATACTAATAGCAGTACAATTAAGTGAGGGTTATAGAGGGAGATAGACAGCGAGAGTCTGGGTTAACCAACTGGTTGATGCACAGAGAGGTCCAGGCAGATGTCCAGTGCAAGGAAGTCTCAGTTTGAGGGTTCTTTGGGCAGAGCCTTTAGTGGCAGGTGCCAATGTGAGACACTTGAGAACAAGAGTAGCTCTTGGCCAGACAATCCACATTCAACTGAACAAAGCCTTGGGTTTTTGTACCCTTTTAACACCTTCTATCCATACCACCTGTCTGGTTTATCCATGCCACGGGTCTGTTGGCTGACGTCTTAGAGTGCCTGCTTATCAGCTTGGTTCGAAACAAGCTGTTTACTACTAATTTCAGTTTCCTTAACATGACCAGCTCTATTTTGTTTCTTAGCTTAAGCGCTTCCATTTTATATGCTCTACAAAGAGGAAGATGAATAGAGAGGGAACAAGAACAAGCCTTTCTCCAGGGCATCAGGGCAGGGCCAGACAGTCTGGAAACTCAGAGCATGTGTGGTGGAAGACAGCCTGGACAGTCTCTGTGTAGAAGAGTCCCTAGTACTTGGCTTCTGGATGGCAGCTGCTCAAAGACCCAGGGCACAGTGATCATGACCTAGACCACCTTTGTAGGGGAGGAAAAACAGTTTTCCTCTATGCTCTTATGTTGTGCAAATGGGGTCTACAAATTAAACTGATAAAAGGCAGATTTACAGGAGAAAAGGAATACAGATTGTATTTGACGTTAATATTTTAGTTTTTATGTGCACAGAAGCCATCACAGAAAAGAAATAAAGACCCAAAGAAGTGGTTAGACCTGGGGGCGTAAGTATCATTTTAACAAAAGGCAATAGATCACAGAGAAGTGAAAAGACAAAGGAAAAGGAGTTTCTACTTCTAGGTGAGGAATTATGGGAAGTAAGTGTATGAGGAAACTAATAGGAGATAGGGTTATAAAAGTTCATTTGCACACACCCATCTTGGTGCTGACATTCTGTCTCCAGTGGTAAGGGTTGTTCTGCTCCTGGTACAGAGAAGGGATGGGGAACATCTTCACAAAGGAAAATTTATGTCCTGCTTTGAGGCAGATGGGACAGGTGGGGGGGCAAACAGTTCTTTCTGCATTTGATGCTTTTTTAACTGCCTTCAGCTCAAAACCAAAGTGACGTATTCTGGGGTGGCAATTTTGTTCCCCTCCACTTTCATTTTTGCTGAAGTACGGGAAGATGGACGGGATACCCCATAAGGTGTAGAAACAGAAGAGTGGGACTCAAGCTCTTGTGGGTGTCTGGCCACAGTTTTCTGATGGAGAACAGTCATGCCTTCCTTGCCCGCCTCCTGAGGCAGGCGTGAGGCTCAAGCAGCCACGGGCAGCACAACCTAAAGGGTGAAGCACAGTCCACCTGCTGGAGCAGATCTTGTTGCAGCCCTTACAGGAGATCAATACACTGTTACTACTTGATGACAGTTGTGGCTATCTTGAGAGGCAAACTCTGTAGACACTCTCAGTCCCTTGTGATTCAGTTCAGTTGGACTTGGTTTGACCAGCCTCTGAGGCTGCCTCCCACTCTGGGTTTCATGCCCTTAGACACTGCTTATTCCTGGAGCAGATCCATGGCTCCAGCAGCCCTTCTAGCTCCTCTCCTGAGCCTCCTCTGCTCAGGATGGAAGCTCCTCCCTGGCACCCCAACTGCAGGAGGATGGAAGCCACTGCAGGAGGGTGTATGTGGTGGGGAAGGACAGAGGGAAATCTGACGTTCCTCACCACTGGAGAAATTGAGGGATCAGGCAGTCAGCAACCCAGAGATGCACAGAACCCAGAAACCCTGGTCCAGGAGCGAGCACATCCTCTGGGTCTAGAGAACAGCTGCCATCCTTCAGGGCTCTGCTGGATCCAGCTCAAGCCCTTCCAGACCCAACCTTCACTGTTCACCCACTCAGCAGCACCAGGTCAATTTCCCCATTCCAAAACCCTATCCCCTAAATCACCACCAAGACACAAGTGTCCTGAGTCCTCCATTCTCTCCCATACCCTCAACCCCACTCTCCTCCCTGCATCCTCCCTCTTGACCCAACTTCCTGCCATCCCATCCCAGCCCTTCCAGGATTACCACTGAAACCACCTGCTCCATGCCATAGAATCCACCTGTTAGCCTCATCCTCTTTCCTGGCCCTAGCAAAAGCCTGTGTCTCCCCAGAGATGCTTCCCCCACATCCGTCTCTGGTGGATGTGCTCAGGCCCCACCCAGGACACTCACCACCCACACAGTGCTTTTGTGCAAGTTAGAAGAGGACACATTTGAATTTCTCATTTTAAAAATAGTTCTCTGAATGCTACTAATATCCTACTTTTACTGTGAGAGCTGGAGGGCTTTCATCCTGTTATATCTTTAGCATTAAGGAGGCTCCAAACCTCCAGTAGTTAGAAAAGAAAAGCTTAATGAGTCATGTCTTTACCCCTCCACTCTTAGAACTTTTTGTCATTCACATGTGCAGTGAAAAACATTTCTTTCCAATACTTTCTTTCCTTCTACCTCTTATTTTCATTCTTGACACAGTAGCCAAAGCGATCTTTTTAAAACGTAAATCATAGACATGAGGTGTCTTTATCTTTTTTTTTCCTTTTTGTCTTTTTTCGTGACCGGTAATGGGATCACAACCCTCAGTGTTGCGCCCGCACCGCGACCGGCAACGGGATCGCAACCCTCGGTGTTGCGCCCACACCACGCTCAACCAGTGAGCGGACTGGTCTCTATATGGGATCCGAACCCTCGGAGGGAGCGCCGCCGTGCTCCCAAGCGCCGCACTCTACCGAGTGCGCCACCGGGCCAGCGCCTGGTCATCTTTTTTTTAAAAAAAAAAAAAAGAAGAGGACACATTTTCTTCAAGACAAGTTACTGCCACTTGTTGGGAAATCGTAATAGATGCTGTGTCTGTAGTATGAGGGGTGCCCTGCTTGAATGTGAGCTGTGCACACCACACAACCTCTACAACTGTCCTTTGTGGCCATGCTTGCATTATATGGGCTCAGGCTGAGGAGCTAAACATTGGCCTTTAGCCCCGAGTCTGCCCCCTCATGCAAAACCATGCTTCTTGTAAATGCAGGGTTTGAACTGCACCACTTCCAGTGCCCCGCCTACTGTCATCTACTGACCTTTGACCTGTCTCCTTTCTTATGGATTTTAGCACTGAGTTCACTGTGTTCCTTGTCACGCCAAGACTTGGCAACATCCTGGGTGGCTTCAGCATTCGAGTGGCCATCTCATCAACTTCACAGTTGCTCAGATTTGTATTTCCTTCCTCATCTCTAGGAACTTTCATCACCACTCTGCTTCTGCTGTCCCTGCTCGTGACCACACTCAGGGTCTTTAGTAGACCCAGCGAGCTTGAGCTCCATCTCTGAAAGACAAGATGTAAATATCCTTTTTGTTCCGGATGTCCCAAGCTCCTAACATTATCTCTGTTATTCCCACCATACCTGTTCTCTAAATCCTAAAGCCCTTAATCCCTTAATCCCTCTGCTTTCCCTCTGTGAACACCGTCCTGTTTCTCCTTTCTCCCTTCTGCTTCTCCACCCTGGATTTCTATGATGCCCACTTGGCTCATGCTCCTCCCAACTGTCCTAGTGCACCAGGGACACTTCACCAGTTAACCGTCCCTGTGCCCACATGTCTGCCAAACTTGCCTGCTGCATGCCATCAGCAGTTGCCACCATAAATGTACGAGCACAGACCTATCTGGGCACTCAGTGGTGATGCAGTTCTTTGTATCAGTTCTCTCCACCCAGTCTCCCTCTGTTCTGCACGCTTGGGGGTGATACTATCAGTTCACACAGAAGAGGGAGTGGACAAATGGGAGCTCCCTCAAATATCACCCATGTGGACTTCTGCTTCTGACTATGGACTAGCGGATACCAGACTAGCCCTCCTACCACAAGGAACTCCAAAACGATCTGAAATAACTTTACAGATGTTGAACAGCAGGAAGAGAAACAGGGAGGTAAGTGCCATGATCACCCTTGTTTTCTACCTGGAGACTCTCTCCACACTGCAGCACAGAGAGGGCAAGACCAAACAGCACAGCAGTCTCCCAGAGCTGAGGAGACTGGGATGGGAATCGGAAGTGCCTGAGACAGGTAGATTTTCAGGGAAAGAAAAGGGAGCTCCAGGTAAAAAGGCTATTGAAGAGAGAACAATTACTGGAGAGATTCAGCTGAACAGCTAGCACAGCTAGTTGCCTGAGTCATTGGAGTTGTGAGCAGTCAGAGGGGGAGAACTTGTTGACCACCTCCAGCACTCAGTAGACACGCAGGAGGCCTCTGATCTGTTCTAGAGCAAAGGCCTTCTAGACCCCTTCTAGCAAAGGCGTTAAGCAGTTCTAGAAAGAGTCAACCTATAAGTAAATTAACTACCTGCATTAGTTTGCTAGGACTGACATAACAAAATGCCACAAACTGGGTGGCTTAAACAACAGAATATTTTCTCACAGTTCTGAAAGTTGGAAGTTCAAGATCAAGGTGCTAGCAGGTTTTATTTCTCTTTGCAGATGGCCACCTTCTTACTGTGTCTTCACATGTCTTTCCTCTGTGCACATGCATCCCTACTGTCTCTCTTTTTATAAGGACAACACTCAGATTGTATTAGGGCCCATCCTAACAGCCTCATTTTAACTTAATTTTCCGTTTAAGACCATGACTCCAAATACAGTCACATTTGGGTGTATTGGAGGTTAGAGCTTCAACATATGAATTTGGGGGACAGAATTCAACAAATAACACTGCCTGACAGAACAAAGCTCAACACTTTACTAAGGTAGACAACAAAATCCAGATACATAACATAGCATTCATAAAGTCTAACACAAAATCAAAAGTCACCAGACATGAGAAGAAGCAGGAAAACATGACCTATGGCCATTAGAAAAATACAGTGAATAGAGACTACTCAGAAATAGCAAAAAATGTTAAAAGATTTAAAGAAAAACATAATAATATAAGGAAGGAACAATAAAGAGGAATCTCAGTAGGAAAATGCAAACTGAAAATGAACCAAGTGGAAATTCTAGAAATAAAACGTGTACTATCTGAAATGAAAAATTCACTGTATGGCTTTAGATACTGGATATTAAATATTGCAGAAGAAATGGCCAGTTTCTGTGATGCCAGTGCAGTATAAGCTATCCAAACTAAAGCATAGAGAGAAAAAGGGCTGGTGGGGTGGGGGGCAGGGGAACAATTTCAGTGAACTGTGAGACAGTGTCAGGTAGTCTAACATACAGGTAATTGGTGTACTGGTAGGACAGGAGAGAAAAAGAATTTGAAGAAATAATGATCAGATTTTTTTTTTTTTTTTTTGTAAACTTGATGAAGAGTATAAACCCACAAATCTTAGAAGTTCAAAGAACTTCAAGAAAGGTAAGTGCACAGAAAATCATCAAGGTACAGTGTGATCAAGTTGCTGAAAATCACTGATTAAAAATATTTTAAAGAAGCTGGAGAAAAGCATACTACATAAAGGGTAACATGATGAGAATAATAGCTGACTTATCTGGAACAATGCAAACCAAAAGGCAATGGAAAAACATATTTAAAGTGCTGCGTGAAAGTCAGAATTGTACACTCTGTAAAAATATCCTTCAAAATGAAGGCAAAATACTTTCTTAAACAAAAACTTAGAGAAGCTGTCACTTGCAAACTGGATGAAAGTTCTCCAAGGAACTTAAAAGGAAGTTTTTCAGATTGAAGTTATAGCCACCCTTTAACACAGGGCAAGAATTCTCCAGATGTTTCCTTTCCCCATTTCCACACAGCACCATTTGTCCACCTGAATCATAATACTTAGCCACACCCACATTGTTAGTGAATTTTTACTTTTCTGGTTCCTTCATTAATTGTCCTAAATATAACAGCTAACACTTACTACAGGCTTGCTTGTACTGGGCAATAGTTTAAGGATTTTAATGCTAAATCTCATTTAATCCTTACTATAATCCAAAGAAGGAACTAAAACTATCAGCCCTGTTTTATAATCTCGATAGGTGAAGTAGTTGCCCATATGACATGCCAAGCAAATGTAGGGGAGACCCAGAGCCAGACTTATGCCTCCATCGTCGTGATTCCCCAGAACCCAGCCTGGAGTGTGGCACATAGTAGGCTTACTTAACAAGGGGGAGCTGAGTGGAGAATGGATAGCTGATACCCCAGGAGTTTGGGGAATAGGAATTTGCCCCCGAGTGTTGCCCATTACCCAAATCACCTGTTGAAATTCATAAAAGAAAATCTAGACATGGATGATGTGGAGGTATGCAAATAAGTAAGGCGAGCCTCTTCACTGCCCTTGGTGAAAACTCGTTTGCAGAAGGAGAGGTGGAGTGAGAACTCAACAGATGCTCTCCACCACCTCATTCACCTCCTACAACCTAATGTAGTTACATCCCATTTTTAAACTATTATCAGGGGGAAAGTATCCTTATTACCAAAATTTACATGCTTAATGTCCCTAAATGTAGAAGGAAAGAGGCTGAACAACATGCAAGTTCACTTCTCCTTCCCAGCATTCCAGGCTCCTGGAATTTTGTTGTGCTGATCAATTTATAAATCTACACAAACAATAAAAAATTTTAAAACCTAGGACTAAATTTATGTATGCGATAAAGAACTTGACCAAAGCTAGCAGAAGAAACAAACAGATGAACCAATGCCAGTGAGAATTTTGATACAGAGTTTGGGAGAGAATAAAATTAGAGATGTCCTGATGAGTGAGTTGTATTTGGGGGATATAATTGGATGGACATAAATTTCAACCCATTTTTAACATGTGCAATGTAATTCCTCGTTGCACTTCGAGAAACTTTAGTCAAGATTTCAATTACTTTTAAATGTCTCTTTGGTGTCTGAATTGATTTTGTTTGTTTGATGGATGCAATGCTGAAACAAGCCATGTTTTGGCCAATGTTAAAACTTAAATATATTTAAACCATTTAGGTTACCACATGTGAAGGTGCTGGAGTGAGCAGGGCTGAAGCCATGTTGGGACCTAAAACCATACGGGCTCTAAAAGAATTTTTAAAGACACTGGATTTAAACCATTTAGGTTACCACATGTGAAGGTGCTGGAGTGAGCAGGGCTGAAGCCATGTTTGGACCTAAAACCATACGGGCTCTAAAAGAATTTTTAAAGACACTGGTTTTTTTCTTGGCATGCATTTCTCTGAGTTCCCGCTTTTCCTGTGGTTATCTGATATTTTGAACCTTGGTTATGGGGCAAGATAACGTTATTTACATGAATATAAAGTTGTTTTCTAGCCAGCCTGAAGCTGTAGACTTGCACATACTACCCAGACTCTGAGATAAGGACAGGAGCAGAAACCAGAAGAGGCCTTGGCGAGACCTTGTACCTGACTCATAGACACAGAGCCCTTGTAGCTCACCTTCCCCTCCCTCCTGCTCTTCATTTCCCATGTTCCATTCCCTCATCCCCTTCTTTAAAAACCCCTCAGTAAACCCCAGTGTTTGAGATGGCTTAAGCCTGGCCATTCTCCCTCAGGTTTACGAGAGAGATGAGATAGCCTACCCTCTCCTTCAGCTGAATACATCCACTTTTCTAAGCACCAACCATTGGCTTCTGAGTCTTTTTTTCTTTCCTTCTCAAGGGGGTGGACAGCTGGACCTGAGTTTGGCAACAAAGGTAAAATAATGTATTACAGTAGGAGTGGGAAACTATGACTCATGAGCCAAATGCCTGTTTTTAAGTAAAGCTTTATTGAAACACAGCTATGCTCATTCATTTATTTATTGTCTATGTCTACTTTCAGGCAACAATGGCAGAGTTCTTCAATTGTGACAAAGATTGTATGGCCCACAAAACCTAAAATATTTACTACCTAGCCCTTTGGAAAATCTGCCTACCCCTGTATTATAGTCTTAAACTGTCATAAATTAATTTAAAAAATATAGTGGGAAATCTTTTTTTTTTTTCCATTCCATTTATAAATGAAATGTTATAGAAATAAGTCAATGCATTTCCCCCCACTGTAATCTGGTTTTGAATACTGGTTGTTGGGAGACAGTGCTCCGTGAGTTTCTCTCATTTCTGCATATCTTGTGAACAAAGAACTAATTGTCCTTGTGGTGTAAGACCTAAAATTAATGCTCAATAGTAAGTGCTGCCTGGACAGCTGGTGGAATTGAGAGGGCCTCGAATGGCCTAACCCCGAGTTCCCCACCCCCCTCCACTCCTGTGGATGAGGTTCCCTAGCCAAATGCCCCTTCCTATCAAGGGACCTGGCTCAGTGCCTGCTTATCGATAAGAACTGGATTTCAGTCCCCTGCCAGCCTGCAGGATTACTTAAGTCAGTGCCACCCCTGCAGGAACTACTGGGCGCCTCTCCTTGTGAGCTACCCAGCCTGTGTCCCACAGCCTTCGCTTGTTCACTGCTCCTGAGTGTGGCCCCACAAGGCCCCACGCAGTGTGTGTGCCCTCCTTTCCTGCACTGTGAGAATACGAGACTCATAAAGTGGTGTTCTCATTAGTCCAGTGTCAGGTGTGGTGTGCTCAGCCATCCCATAACCCTAGGTGGAAATCCCTCCCTCACCAAGGAGATGTTTAGGAGGCAATCAGAAAAGCTCTTTCTTCTAGACTATCTTTTCAAGGATGTTTGTACAGCGAACAACCTTGGCAAATAGAGATGTCTCCCTCTGGAGCAAAGGACAGGTAAGCTTACCACCCCTTATGAAAGACTTGGGCCCCTAAGGTCAGGATTTCTCTTCTATAACACAACCCATGTGTGTGCGAGCATCCATCTGAGCCCATCCCTGTCACACCAGGAGGACCTAGGACAGAGGGAACCTCCACGTGCATTCTGCTATTCATGCTGCTGGCTGTGCCATGAGTAATAAAGTCCTTTATCTCTGAACCAGGAGTCCCCTGTCCCCAGCCATCACGTGTGAAACTGTGACATGCTAACTCGTCAGTCAGCCCTTCCCAGTTCTTAACACTGATGAACTAGATCAGAGTAAATACAGAAAATCCTTCTAATGTTTGCCTTTAGAGCAGATGTTCTCCACCTATTCGGTTCACTCTGCCCATCATGGCACATACATATGTAGGTGGGTATGGTTTTACCTAGTTTAATGTTTGCTAGGAATGTCCAGCTCAGGGCAATGTTAAGAATTGAGAAGAACAATTAAGAAATACCTTTAAAATAGTACTATTTATTCTTGTGTTTCTAAACAGACTTCTGTCTGCGTGGATCTTTAAATCACCCAGCTCTGCCTTCCTAACAGCCATTGATACCTTCCAGTAAGTTACATGTACTAGAATTTGTCAGGTGTATTTCTTTCTTATTAGCTGGTGTTTCCTATCAGTCTCAGAAGTATTAAATATTCCAGCAAACTGCCCCTCTCCAAACTCACAAAGGCAAGGGAGTGTTCTTAAACTAACACTCTCTCCAGTGGCCCTACAAACATGATCTTAAGCCACAACTTGGCTTTAAGAGTTAGTTCCAGGTCTGGTCCTTAATTCAACATTCTCTGAACAGAATGCTGTTGTATAAGGAATTATCTAGAAGCAATGGTAGCTTCGAAGTACGTGACCAGCTGCAGAACAGAAAGGCTCACAGACCCCTAAGGTTTTCGAACCATGCAGTTTATTAAATCACCCCACAGCAGATGGTGGAAATGAGAGAAAGAGGAGCAGTGGGTTAATACTCCACAGAGGGCACCAGTGGGCTGAAGGACCACACGCCGGAGTCCTGGGCTGTGACCATTCACGTGTCCTGCCCTTCTCTCTGCCTTCCCCACCAGTGCTGCTGTAGACAAGGACCAGAACTGGGGTTCAAGCCAGGGACAGGAGACGGGAGGTACTTGGGGCCACACATGCCCTCGCTTTATTGGGGAGACTCGGGCAGGTCCTCCTGACCCCAGTGGCAGCCAGCACAGCCCACAGAGCAGCCCTGCTTTCACTCTGCGTTTCTGGGGCTAAGCACACATGGGGCCCAAGCTGAACCATGATGGGGGTCAGCAATGTGGGGATGATTTAGCGATGACAGAGCTGTCAGCCCAGAGGTGCACGATTGTTTCTTGTGACTGGGCCTTTCCCTCCTTTTCTTTGTAATAACGTTTTCATGGGTTCTGTCCGTCTTGTCATATAATAGATCTTATACATTACCAACTCACTTAGTGTCCAACACATTTAACATGCCTTATAAGGGTCACTTAAATCTCACAAGCTACCTGGTTGCCAGCTCTCTATTTAACACATCTGTAGTTTCACAAAATCCACTTTTTTCTTACCATCTATAGCAAAATTGACTGGTTTCAAATAACAGCAAACAGTCACGACACCATCTTTTGATGATCTGCATATATCAGGGCTCCTTGGTTGCAAGTGACAGATACCAGCTGTCGTGGGCTGAATGGTGTCCCCCTCGGATTCCTATGTGGAAGTCCTAACCCCACTGCCTCAGTATGTGACCATATCATGTGAAGATAGGGTCTTTACAGAGGTGATGAAGGTAAAGTGGGGGTGTAGGGTGGGCCCTAATCCACTCTGACAGTGTCCTTATAAGAAGAGGAGATTAGGACACAGACACATACACAGAGACGACCCAGTGAGGACACAGAGAAGACGCCATCTGCAGCCAAGGAGAGAGGCATCGGGAGGAGCCAGCCCTGCCCCACGTTGACCTTGGACTTCCAGCCTCCAGGACTGCACGGAAATAAATGTCTGCTGTTTAAGCTGCCCACCTGTGGCATTTTGTGATGGCAGCCCTGGCAGACCAATAGGCCAATCAAGATGAGGAGGGGGAGGGGGCATCACATGGCATTGGAGTGTCACTGAAACCTAGGGTGGCCTCAGCCTCACCTGGGGGGTCTGGACCTCCTTGCCACCTCTCTGCTCTTCTGCCCCACTCTCCTTGTGGCTGCTCAGGCGTCATGGCGAACTCTGCTCCTTCGTGGCTCCTCTATTCCACACTCCGAGTCACGTCAGGGTTCAGCAGACACGACCTCTCCCACACCCTGTCATGTACCTAGCATATCTCCAAATTCCCCCCAAAAGGCGAATCTCTCCCCATGAGAGACCTGAACTTTTGTCTGAAGAGCTTCAAGGACTTAGAAAGTTCCATGGGTCAATGGTTTCCGGCCATTGGGAACAGGATAGGGTGTAGGATGTTAGGGACAGCTTTGTCAGTGGTTGGGAACTGGTCAGATTAGCATTTTAGCTTCATGTCTGGTAAAACCAAGAAAAGTATAAACTGACACACAACTCCACTGAGCTGTTCTGAAGTAGAACTGCTTCTAAAGATAAAAATGGAATATAGGAAGCCCTCACTACCAAGCAGTATCCACAAGCACGCAGGTTGGAGCGTGGTTTTGCCTCCCTGGACAGGCAGCCGCTGCTGTGCAGACTGGGATGGCCGTAGCTGTGCCGCAGGGTCAGGGGCGGGGAGACAGGCCCACGAGAGCTCCGTGTGCTGGCGTGCGACACGTGGCCCGAACTCTGGGCTGCTTGCGGGTGCCTCATCGGCAGGGCTGCTCTCATCAAGGCACTTTGTCTCCACGCCGTAGCTGTGCCGCAGGGTCAGGGGCGGGGAGACAGGCCCACGAGAGCTCCGTGTGCTGGTGTGCGACACGTGGCCCGGACTCTGGGCTGCTTGCGGGTGCCTCATCGGCAGGGCTGCTCTCATCAAGGCACTTTGTCTCCATGCCAGCCTTTCGCACCGTGCAGCCCAGGCACTGCCACCCTCGGAGGCACAGAGGGAGAGCCCCAGTGCCTGGCCACCACGGCGCGGCTCCCTGCCCTGGCTCCTCGGCCCCAGGATTCAGAACTGCAGAATAGTGTGGGAGAGGTGCAGGGACACAGCCCCTCATTATGGTGTCCTGCAAAGCCTAAACCCACAGAAGTGTGCCCCCAGGACCTGCAGCCCTCCCCAGCGGCAGGCGGTCACTGCCAAGGGGCATCTGGGGGCCACAGGTGGGGAAGGTCGGCGCTCGGTGGAGGTTGACCAAGTCAGGTGTGCACGGCTGCTTCTCACCTGTCTGCTTCTCTCTGTCCCCCTCACCCCACACACCCATGTGTGCTTTCTTTCACGTGCAGACATGCATCACACAGTGACTTCCACTAGCCTGTTCTCAAGACAGGGCACACACCTACCTCTTTCTCAGTAACAGCTCTCACCCTGCAGAGAATTCTAGAAGTCCCAGAGCTTGAGCTTCCACCTCTGCCCTGAAAATGCTGGCACTGGTGATGATGACTTCTTCGTGTCCCTGGGCTGGGGGAAGATACCATTCTACTCCTTGGGGGCCTTTCTCTGTCCACCACCCCCATCTCTCATCTCACCCCCTTGGCCTGAAGACAAGAAGGAGGTGGCACGTGCCCCCATGCTGCCTCCATTTTTATCGCATGCAGAACTCAGCAGCTCCCCACATACTTGCCAAAGACTCAGGGAGCTGCAGATGGTCCCCCTTGGCCTGAAGACAAGAAGGAGGTGGCACGTGCCCCCATGCTGCCTCCATTTTTATCACATGCAGAACTCAGCAGCTCCCCACATACTTGCCAAAGACTCAGGGAGCTGCAGATGGCGCTGGGGATATTCTGGGACAGTTCAAGGAGGAGGCCAGGGCAGGCATCGTCCCAGCATCCTCCTCAGAGCCTCAGCCATGCTGCCACTAGCACAGTTCTCTGCATGCTCTCATATGTTGTGTCCCACTGTTGGAATTCTTATGGATTTTCTGACTTTCCGGAAGGACAGTGTGGCAGACACCGACAGGCCACACCTTCACCAAGTCCTCCTTCTTAACCCTCCTCTGGCCATGATGGACGAAGGCTGTGGTCTCTTCTGGGCTGTGGCAGGGCCAGGGATGCACCTGCTGCAGTCCCCAGCCCTCTCCCTTGATCTGGTGAGTGCGAGGAGACCTCGCGTGCGGGTGGGGAGCCACAGATCCTATGTCTTGCGATCGGGCACCCGGAGGAGGTGATGCTGGGAGAGAGGAGTTGGAGCCACTGAACTCCCCCCATTCCTCCCCTCACTGGGAAGGAACTCTGGGAAATCAAAGGAAGGTGGGCAACCTACCTAATTGATCCCCTTGTCACCTGGCCTGGGGCCACAGTCTGATGGCATCTGCCAGCACAAAGGCACATCCTCTGGTGGGCACCCCATGGGATGCTCCTGGCCAAAGGAGCCTGAATCCATGTGTCACGGTTCCCTGGAAAATGTTACTTAAAACACACATCTCTCGGGCTGACGAAAGGGAGATGTTTCACAATTAAACCTCCTCTGCTGTGTGAACCTCATCAGAGACCTCAGGTGCATTTTGGGGGCTGACACAGGAAGGAAAATGTGACACAGGAAGGAAAGTGTGGGGGTTGCCCTTGATGTCCAGACAGCGCTCTCTGCTTTGCTTGAGCCTCTTAATTGTCCAAATCCTTGAAATTATTAGTGAACCTCGATTCTGGGAGCAACTCTGATTCATGCGTGTGCTGTGACAATCCGCCCTGTGTCTGCTCACTAGGGCAGGTTGTTAAACATTTCTCAGTGCTATCTTCCTCCCCTGCAAAGTGGGCATAGGCTGCAGATGACACACCCATTGTCATGGAGGTGGTTCAGCAGGCGTAAAGTGACACCTTCAACTTCTCCCCACATCACCTCCTCTGCAGAAATTCACTCCTGGTGCCAAGCCTGAGGTTTACTGCTGAGAACCTGGGAGTGATGGGACTTGCTGACTTCAGTGAGAAATTAGTGCTAACCATGAGATGTGGTAGAGAGAATAGACTGCCTAAATTCTTTTAACAGGTCCAGGGCCTACCCTGGAGGACTCACCCTAAGGAACTTTACCTTGGGTGAGAGTAGAGGCCCTACCCATGTTGCTGGGCCACAGGCTCACTGCTCCGTAGTAGAGGGAAGACATGGGCCTTGGTGATGTATCACTCAGTAACAGAAACCCAACAAGCTGTGGTTTAACCCATAGGACACTTGGGTTTACCTACACGAAGTCTGGAGGTGGGTGGTGGTGGGTTCAAATCAGCAGCTCAGGGATGTCAAGGCTCCAGCTCTCGGGCTTTGCCTCATTATTACAGAATGGCTGCCTGAAGCAGCATGTTGCACCCTCGTACCACAGCATCCAAAGGCAGGCTGCAGGCTGGCTGCAGCAGCCAGAGGCACTCTTCTTTTATCAAGGAAGAAAAGTCTCCCCAAAGCCTTCAAGTAGATGCTCCCTTATGTCTCATGGACCACCTCTAGCTGAAAGAGAACTTGGAAAGTGAGTTCTTTTTTCCTGTTCTGTATAGTGGAAGTTAGGGATGGAATGGACGGTGGTACCCAGGAAACAGGCCTGCCATAAGATGTCATGGAAGAAAGCCTACCTTTCTGACACCAGAGAACTGTGGGGAGAGGAAGGCACTGGGTACCCAGCCAGCCTCCAGGGAACCCTGAGCTGCCACTCCATGGGTGGCTGGCAAAAGTCCATGGGGCATGGTGCAGACCCCAGGACTCCTCATGGCACCTGATCCAGGGAGGAGCAGGGAGTGGTGTGGGGGTGAGGTAAGAGAGGCTGAGTGATTTATCCCCCGAGAATTATGACCTACAGAAGCTGTGTGAATTATTGCGAATTTTAAAAGAGTCAGACTAACTAAAGCTAATCTATTTTCATCTCTAAGTAGCAGGCAGAGATTGTAAGATCAGATACACTATAAACAAAAAGTGAAGCCGACGTTTCTCTGCACATTGGAGAGATAAGAGGAGTCATTACGCATGTAAAACGCGACATACGTTACACATATGTGCTACCAAGGAGCGGGGCATGGGCTTCCCACTCCTGATATTTCTCTTTATGGCTGGAGCATCTCCTGGCCTCTCTATTCTCTCATCCTGGTGGCCAAGGGTTTGGGGAAGGATTTACCTGACTGGTTAATTTGGAAAGAACTGGTCCCACACAGCTCAGCACCTGTTGGGAACCCACTGGCCACAGAAAGCGGGAGTTCCCCAGTGCTCCTGGGGCCCTTGTACAATTGTGCAGGTTGTGCCCAGCACAAGGGCACCTGGAGGGTCTAACGGGGGGGAACGGGGTGGGGGTCGCAGCTGGCTTGCTCAGCTGAGCTGCCTGGAGCGGGCGATCCTTGCTAAGGCGCTGTGGGGGCCAGTGGTAATGAGGTTGATTTGGCTTCTGTATCCCATCCCTTTGGTTCTGTTTTCCAGTTCATTCAGATCTCAGGTGGCAGGTTGGGGGGGGGGGGGGCCCGGGGGGTGTCAGCTCGTGATCCTCTGCCATTTTTATTATTAACACTTTAAGACATGTTGCTGTGGGTGTCATCTCCTAAGCCAGTTTCCATTTGGGGAAGTAGAGGAATTGAAGGTAATTTTTATTTCTTGGTAGCTGAGACATCCACAATGAATATTTAAAGAATGCTAGGTTGGTGCCTGCTTTTGTGACTTGACAGGGTGTGGCCTACACTTGCTTCTTGAGGACTTTGCTGTCTCCAGAGTGAGCCCGAAATCCAGCGCCCTGGTGCGCAGACACCGACCGCGCCTGCGCAGCACGCTGCCCCACTCTCTTGCCCACCTGCTCGCGTGCACCTCGCACGGTACCAGCTAATGTGTCATCCACGGAGAGAAACCAGAGGTGGAAATACGGCACTTCGCTTCCGAAGAAAGGAAAATAGTTTACACTTTTAGAAGAATGAGAAGCGCACAGTGACGTTCATCTCTTTTAATTTTAGGCCAATTGTGAGAGCTAAAAGTCAGGGCAGTCCACCTATGCTGTGAGCCGGGGCACAGACACGGGAGGGTGTCGAGTTGGCTGGGTTCCAGGGCCACTGTGCGGGGACAACGCCAAGTCACGACGCCAGCAGATCCCCAAGGGGAGATCTTCTAAAGCAGGCACTCCTCTAAAGTGGGGGACAGGACGGGGGGACGAGAAGAGAGGCATTAGAACGATTACTTTCTTTCACTTTTAAACAATTCCAGAGAATTTTTACTTAAAATCACCAACAGCAAAATCCTTTAGAAAACACAAACCATCTTCCCAGCTTAACCATCATTCCCTGCACTTCTGCCCCAGGTGAGTCAGAGAGCGCTGCGGGGGACGCTCCTCGCAGGCTCGGTCAGAGGTGTGACAAGAAGCCAGGAACACAGCAGGTCTCTCGCCCTGTCTTTCTGCCCGCTGGATGTGAGCTCGGCCTGACTTTGGCTGCACCACTCCACGGTCACCTGTGGCCATTATTCTGGGTAAAAGCACAGCTGGAGATGCCTGCCAGGGCCCCTGCAACCCTGCTGGGGTTTCTCGCTAATTCTAAATCTTCAGACCCTGCAGGGATGTGAACCAGGCGTACCTTCTGAAGTGCTTTTGGTGGTATAGAAGCACCACGGGTACCCAGAGACAGTGTCGTCAAAACAGCAGCCTTTCTTTTCACAGTCCGAGGCCGTGACACCAGGGTAGCCGCAGTTGACTCTTTCCCTGGGGGATACGTCACACAACTCTAAAAGTGAAGGGGCAAGAAGCAGAGGTAGGTTGGGGCCGCACCCTCGGTGTCACTGACAGCACTCACGTCCAGCTTCCTTCTCCCACGAAATCAGAACTGCCTCCAGGTGAGGCTGCTGCAGAGGTGCCCACAGGGACACGGCCACATGTCCTCACGCGGAAGCAGTTACACTCGTGGAACGTGCAAGGGGCACCTACCCAGGTAACTTCCTCATTCACTCATTAATTTCAACAAATGGTGATTAAACTGTATTCACTTGGTAAGTAAATATGTATTGAGCATCCTTTGTGTGTGCTGAAAACAGGAGTTGGCACAGCAAAAGCCAGGCATGTGCCAGGTGGGAGAACCCAGAAATTAAGAACAGAGAAGCTGTTGTTAAGAGGCTAACAGTCTAATGGAGGAGAAAGCCAGGAACACGTACAAGACAGCACAGTGCGGTCACCCCTGTGTGCTGAGGACAACCCCAGGAGGGGCCAATGACAGGCTGAACAAAGCAGGAGGGATCACTGGAGGAGGCTCACCAGGTGAGGGAAAGGCAGTGGGTGTTCCAAGCAGATGGAGCAGCACACTCAGGCTGTGAAGAGAGACCAAGGTGTGCTCAGGGAGGTGTAAGCCCATTTGCAGGTGAGGTGGGGAGGGTGGGCTGGGGTGGTCTGGGAAGAGCCAGACTGAGGGCCAGGGTGGATGGACTCAGCCTGAAAGCAAAGGGAGCCACTAAGCAGCTTGAAACAGGGCAGTGATGAAAATCTGTCATGGGGAGACACATGGAGGAGACAGGGTCCAGCTTGCAGAATCACGTGATCCAGATGACAGCTCTTCAGGGTCTGAACTCGAGGTCTAAGAGGCACACCCATTAGGATCTGGTGGCAGACAGGCTGCGGCAGATAATAGAAGAGACTAGAATGCCTTCCCTGTCCCTGTCTCTGTCTTGGGCATAGGAGGGGAGGAGCACAGTTGGGCCATAGTGACTCCAAAGTACTCATGAGGACGTCCCCACGGGGAGTCCAGGAGGACTCTTATTTCTGGAGATTGCTTCCAGCTTTCTTTGAAGAAAGATTTGCTGGCTTTGCAAGAAAAGTCTGGATCCATCTCCACTGGCTGGGAGGCCTCTGGGGGACCTCAACTTCCCAGGGTCTGGCTTCCACCATGAAGAGGAGGTTGTCATTGCCCACCCACAGGACTGTCACGGGGGTCCTGAGGGCTGGCGTGTGTAAAAGCTGGGTGCCAGAGCTCTTGTCTCCTCTCCCTCCCCACAACAGGGAGAGTCGGCACTCCATGGTGAGGGGCAGGTTCCTGGGTAACCCTCTCCCTCCTGGCTGGTGTTCATAAGTAGGATTTCTGTGCACTGTGGGCCCGTCCTGCCCACCCACTGACTGTCACATAATGGAAGTAAATGGAAATGGTCCCATTCATGGGATACATGTGTAACCACAGTTCTCCAACTTTCTGTCTTAACAGGATCATTGACCCTGTGAAACCCCAAAAGAAGCACTGAGCTTTGAACTAGAGGGCCAGGGTCCTGGAACGTGGGGGAAGGGAGAGAGGGAGAGGTGGGGCAGGCTGCCACTACCGCCTTGAGCTCGACAGCACAGTGGGCAGGGCCAAGGACTGGAGTGGGGAAAGGAAGAAGCAGCCGGGCCTGGGGAGGGGCTGTGGGGGGGACCACCCCTTTCATCCTCCACACCAAAGCCATTTCCTCTCTCAGGTTTCACAGCCCTCTGCCCCCTGCCACAGGTGTGGATAAGCTATTCCCAGAGGCCTTCCGCCTTCCTGCTGTTCAAACCTGCTTCCCCTACCCGTCACCTCACCCCGCGCTCACCGCGAGGCAGGTGGAAGGAGCCCACAGGTGTATGGAAACCACCTCTTAGCTCCCTTCTCAAACCTCTGCAAATGCTTGATTTGAAAACCTTAGGAAAGCCATTATTCTAATTATTCTATCCCCCCACCTTAAGACTGTCCAACAATAATAACATTTATGTAGCACTTTGTAGCTGGCAAAGTACATTTCACAAACACTGTCGCACTTTGTTTTCTTGACAGTGCTCTCAGGCAGGTTTCTGTTCCCATTTGGCAGACAGAGGAGTGGAGATGGACACAGGTTCAAAGGATGCAACACTGCCCTCCCTCCTCGATTCTTTAGAAGGACCTGGGCCAGCCAAGCCATTTGGGTGACACAGGGGATAGGTGCTGATGGACGCGCACCAGTGGGAGAGTAGGTTTTGTCTCAACTGGAGCACATAGCCCAGGGGAGCCGGGGGGCGGGGGCAGGAGGGTCTAGGAGGACCGAGGAGAGTCAAAGGGGCCCCGGAGAACCTAGGAGTACCCAGGGCAGCCCAGGGGAGTCCAAGAGAGCCCACTAGGGCCCATGGGGCTCAGGGGCTTGGACATTTGGAAATGCTACTCTTACACCCTACATCAAAAATTCCTCTTTGAACTATGACACTTAAGAGCAACATAACATTCTAGTGTCGATACCGTAAGACAGTGACCGACCGCTGCTTTCTCATGGCAGTTCTCAAGGTCTTCAAGGGCTTTTCCACCCTGATCCATCTGCTTTTGCCTTTTGTGTAAAATGGGCTACACTTTTAAGGGCCCAGACAGTCCCTGGCACAAAACAGGTGCTCTAAAGTGCAGTTGGCCCTCTGTATCCGAAGCTTCCACATCCATGGATCCAACCAAGCACCAATCAAAAATATTCAGAAAAAAAGTTGCATCTGTACTGAACATGCACAGACTTTTCTTCTTGACATTATTCCCTAAACAGTGTGGTATAACAACTGCTTACACAGCATTTGCATTATATTAGGTATTATAAGTGATCTAGAGATGGTTTAATGTCTACAGGAGGATGTGCATAGGTTATATGCAAATGCCACACCGTTTTATATCAGGGACTTGAGCATCTGCAGGTTTTGGTAACCTCAGGAGGTCCTGGAACCAATCCCCGTGCATACTGAGGGATGACTATATTGTATACCAAAGGCTCCCAGTAGAGGGTAACCTCTACCTGGCTGCACCCTAACAGGAAGTGGGAAGAAGGCTGCCTTACCTGTCTGGTCTTCGGCCAGCGTGCTGAGCACCAGCGTGAAGACCGTGAGCAGGGTGCAGATCACCTGGTGCTCCATGGTGGTCGTTACCTCCTCTCTGCTCCAAAGGAGACCACAAGCCAGAGATGAGAGTCTGTCTGAGCCCTTGGTTTTATACCACAGGTTCTATTTGCTTAAAGAGTGTTAGGTAATGTTTGCCTAAGGAGGGTCCCTCAGTCCTCCACTCCAAGTAATCCCCACTGATTAGAAGGTCCTGAACATGGTTAAGTTAAATTGACAAGTCTGCTGATAGAGAAAGAGGCTGAGCTGTGTAGTCAACTTGCTTGAGGGATTTGAGTTTCAGAACGTCCTTCTCTTATCCCATGGGAGTGTCCTCTGACATGAGGTCCTCCTGCCAGTGTAAACACTACACTCACTGCAGGAGTGATTCATAGCAAAGGATGCTCACAGGGTCCCCATCACGGTGATTCAGGGGGAAGGAGAAGGGGTCAATGAGGCCCATCCACCTGGCCTTGTCCTTCCAAAATGGGCATGTCAGTGATTGTCAAGCACTTTGAGAACCCAAGTCTCGGGCAGGGGTTGGTGGAGCAGCTGTGGCTGGCCAAGATGAGTCGGGAAATACCAGGCCTGCTCCCTTCCTGCCCTCTCCCGCTGGTGACTTGGACCCTCAGACTGCATCTTCTCTCCGTGAGTTCTGTCTTGTTAGACATCTCCATGGCAATTCGTATGTGAGCAAAGCACCCTGAGGCTCTTCACCAGGGAAACCTGGCCCTGTCCAGAGGGTGCTCCCCTCACAGTCGGCATTGACATTGAAAACTCGGCAAGTGCTCAACACCCTAATCGAAGGAACTGCACGGGCATATTTGCTTATCTTTTTTCTTTTCTTTTCTTTTTCCTTTATAGCGGAGTCCTTTTAAGAATGAAATCATACTCAAGAGCAGACACTGACAACTGACGGAGCGAGTGTGGTCACTCTGCCCCGTGTCTGCGGCCCTCACTCCCTCTCCGCCAGCTCCTCCGCATGCTTTCCCAGTGAGGTCTCCTTGACTGTTGTATTTAAAAGGATGACCTCCAGCCCCAGCATTCCTCCCTCCCCTACCCTGCTCTAGGTTCTCCTTTTTCAGGGCTCTCATTACCTGCCGATGTCTGAAGTAGTCTCCTTACGCCTCCAGCAGACTGGAAGGTCAAGGTCAGGGTCTTTGTGTACTTCGTGCACTGAGGCAGCACAACCCCCTACAACAGCACCTTCATTATTTAAGAGTGTGTAGGCATCGATAAGTAGCTGTGGAGTACTTGAATGAATGAATGAATGAATGAATGAATGAATGAATGAGTGGTGGGAGAAATGTTTTTTCTTCAGCAAGAGATCAGGCTCTGGATGTTGCTTTGCCTACCACAGATTTGTCGCCCTTCTTCCCCTGGGTGATGGAGCCATGAAGGATTACTCAAAGCCCATCTCTTCTGAGCAGTGAGAGGTGCCAAAGTGGCTAATCTCCCCCAGAACCCTCAAGAGCAAGGCATTCCTTCCTTGGGAAATTAACCCCAAATTGGGCTCCTCTTCCTGCATTTATTCTTTAGCCCAGGAAGTTATAGTAAGGGACATAGGTGGGGTTAAAGGTTTAACAAGTTTAACAATAGAAGCTGATAACATTCAGTAAAGACAAGTCAGATGACATTCCATTAAGGCAATTAAGTGATCCACCAACAAAAGCTTGATCTTAGCAAACATTCCTTCTTACAGCATCTCCCAGTATCTTTACACATCAATCAGTAACTAGTCTGTCTTTGAGCCAGCAACCTTGCTGTGTTAGAATTCTTTATCTTACACCAGAGACTTTATAGCCTGAGGAAAATTTCCTGTCCTTTGCAAGGTCAATATTTGAAACTGCAAGGCTTTGGAAAACCAGGCCCTGTGATGTGCATTTGCTTTATGAATCCTCTACATCTGGAGAAATGCATGCTGGCCCAGGACAGGCACTTTCTTTTCTTAGGAGACCTAGCACAGTGGTCCCAGAAGCCAGTCTGGGAGGAGAGCCAGGGCAAAACAGGACCACCCATTCCTCCTCCCTCCTCACCAGCCCCAGCCCCCTCCCTCTGGGGCTGCCAATCCTGAGCTGAGCAGGGTTCTCCAGGAAGGCCCTGATGGGTGGGACCCAGGGAGGGGCCCAGACAGAGTCCTCTGTGGGTGGGTTGTTTATGAGAAACAGGTGGGCATGCTAGGCCTGGGGTGATGCTTGTGATGATGGTGGCTTCCCACCACTCTAATTTCTCAGATCGAAAAGGAGCTCTTGGAAATGGTAAGGCAACTGTGTGAGAATTTGGAGAAAACGTGAGCAGGGTTGGGTGAGGTTGAAACTACACAGACTTATGATCCAGGAATTCCGCTGGCTCTAGGCCTGGTATCTAACCCAGATAAATGTTTACATTTGGGCAGAAGGAAACGTCAGCAAAGGTATGATCAGCATCGTTATAACAGCAAAAAAGAAACAAAGGAAAGAAGGAAGGAAAGAAAGGAAAAAACTGAGCAATATAAATGTTCATAACATTTATTAACAAGAGAAAGGGAAGAAGAACTTAAGGTACAGTACATATTACACTGTTATGCATACTTGTATCACATATACTTTACGTGTGTGTGTGTGTGTGTGTGTGTGTGCTGAGTGCCTTGTAGGTGCTGAAAATGAATGAATAATGAAAAATGTTGAAAATAAAGTTAAATGAAAAAAATGTTAAGAATGGTTCTTAAAGGGTGTCACTTATGACGCAGATTTTCAAAAGATGTCAGACAATACAACATCGTGCTAGAACTGCACCCAGATAAAATGATAAGACAGCAAGGAGGCTCACTGACTGGGAAGGAGGAGGAGGAAATGGGATCCCCGAGGGTACACAGAGCCTTCAGTGTGTCTGCAATGGTTCCATTCATTGAAGAAAATCTAAAGGTTTTTTTTATGGTGAAAAGGTTAACGTCTGGTAACTTAGGGGCATAGACGCATGGATGTTTGTTGTACTTTTCTCTGTATGTGTTTGCCGCTGCCTTTTGAAAAGCCCAGTTCCATCTCCTGAGGAGGAGCTGAGAGAGGACTGCCATGCAGCTGACTTCACCCTCATCTGCTGGGTCGGTGTGACAGGGTGCCCATGGCGCAGCTTTCTTCCCCAGTGAGGGAGCCTTGCCTCTGCAGATCACCTGTGAGATTCCCCATGGGCGATGGTAGCACCAGATCACATGATCACCTTATAAATAAAAATGCCCATTTTTAAAACGGTGGTGTGAGGAGGAAGAAAGCAGAGTTGGGTGCTGGCCTGCTAACTGGGCAGGCAAACTTGTACCCTACGTCAGCAGCTCTGGGTTTTAGTTCTCTTATCTGAATAATACAGTAGTTGGACCCCATGCCATCTAAAGCCTTCTAATCTAAAGTTCTCTCCTGCTGACATTCCTATGTGTACAAAAATAATCTAAGTGATTTGTTTTCAGAAATAACTTATCTGAGGTCATGTGACTGAGATGGTAATTAGTTACCAGCCCCTTTTGTTTTCTTCATTCCCTGGTGTTTCTCCCTTCACAGGGCTTTCGTGGCACTTTTTCGTGGGCTTGTCCTAAGCCCATAGACAAAGGAATTCCTTGCAAGGGGCTAATAAATCTTAGGTGTCGTTTGGGAAGATCATGCACCCCATAATACCCAGCCAATGAGGAAGTTGGGGGAGGGACTTGTGCACTAGGGAATAAATTGCTCCATGTAACCATTTTGGGCACGCCTGCCCTTCTGAAACCTGGGCTTGCAAGACCTCCGTTAAAGTGTCACTTCACCATACCTCATGTCTCCATATCCTTCCTTTGGCATTGGAGGGGCGAGGGCATTTCTCACACTGCACTGTTGGTAAGCCCCCCATTTTTAGTCAGGGGCTCCTGTCCCTGCTCTCATCCCTGTGGTTGCACTCAAGAATGAGCTTCTGAAATGGAGGAGGGGCTGCCTGTGTCACACCTGGGAGGGGAATGCCATGTACGGGCTCTAGGGCTTTCCTGTCTTCTAGCTCCTGGCTGCTGTGGGGCCACCAGCAGGAGACAGGTGTCTGGAGGGAAGTGAACCCAGGGCTCTTTCTCCTGGGGTCTCCCGTGGACTGGCTACATCCCTCTGCTGAGCCATGGCCCAGGTGGCAGCCCTCTCCACAGACCATCTTCTGTGGGTCCCTAATGGGCCCCTCTCCCCACTCTGACAGCCTGTAGTGTTTGCTAGACCCACAGAGACCCCAACACTCTCCTCAGTCAACTGTCCTCAAATTGCTCAGACTGGGAGTAGCCAGACCTGTGTCCTGCTGGGCCTCTGATAGATGCAGAAATTGCTACCAGCAGTGACCTAGGTAAACAGACCCTCACAATGAGACCCTGAAGTGGGGCTCCCCTGTATGGGAGGAGCTGGATCCCCTGCTGGCAAGGGACACCAGGGCCCAGACCCACGGCATGGAGCGCTACCACAGTTCCTCAGACTAACACAGGAGGGGACAGGAAAGGAAGTGGCAAGAGAGGCAGGGTGGTCTCAAGGTGAGCGGCTGATGTACTTAGTTCCTGTGGTGACAGCAAAGGTGATGAAGATTTGGAACCAGCTGGCTTCTGAGAGGCCTACACCACATTCAAAAAGGAAAGAAGAAATCAAGGACTGGGAATTGTCGCCTGAGAGCAGGACAATCAGAAAGTCTTTTTCAGCAGTGCGGAAGGAGTTCCTAATCTCCTGGAGGTGTGGGCTGGGGAGGGCTGTGGTCAGGCTGTCTCCCTCTGCACAAAAACCTCCAACGAGCTCACTCTGCTCAAGCAAGATTCAGCTAGGGGACAGGGAAGAGGACGGAGGGTCTCCTCAGGACCCTGCCTACACCCCAGCATTGCTTCTGGGTGTCAGGTTAAGACCCTACATAGCCTAGGCAGAAGGTGGAAGGCCTGCCCAGGGAGGATACCTGTACCCCAAATGAGCTGCCAGACCTGTATTGGCAGGAGCCTGGGAGGACATTTGCGATGGGGGCTGAGGCTATTGGACCCTGGAGAATGACATGTCACACTCAAAGGGCAGACGCTGTTGCAGTCACCCAGGATTCAGGATTGGGCGTGTTAGCACAAGCACTCAGGATGTGTGGCCACCTTCCGGGTGGCTACCTGAAGGCTGGGCTCGATGGCGGCCAACAGCTCATGCCACCCAAATGTACTACGGGCCTCGCTGCTCCGAGCTTGCCTGAGGACTAAAGGCATCCCACCCCGCACTCCGTGCCCAACTTCATGAAGTAATATCTGCGTTCTAGAGTCCCCATGCACATGGGGTGTGGGAGACCCTGGGCTGCACAGAGGAGGGAGTCCCAAGTTGATGTGGGATGCAGAGTCCCTCGATGAGAACGGAGGCCGGTCCCTTTGAGGAAGGGCCTCACAGCAAGGCGTTGGCACATGCAATGAACCATCTCCTAAGCCTTCCCCAGAATGGTCTGAGCCGTTTACCATTGCGATGGGTTGTACTGTGTCTCCCCAAAAGATTTTGAAGTCCCAACCCCCAGTACCTGTGAATGTGACCTTAGTTGGAAATAGGTGTTTTGCAGATGATCAAGTTAAGATGAGGTCATTAGGGTGAGGCCTAATCCAACGTGACTATTTCCTCATAAAAATAAGAAATTTGGACACAGACACACACATAAAGAGGCAAGAGGATGTAAAGACACAGGGAGGTGCCCTCTACAAGCCAAGGGGACCCCTGAGGCTCCCAGAAGCTGGGAGAGGGGTCTGGAGCAAATTCTTCCACAGAAGGAAGCAGCCCCCTGACACCTTGGCCTCGGACTTTGGATCTCCAGACTGCAAGACAATACATTTTTGTTGTTTAAGCCGCCCAGTTTGTGGTACTTTATTACAACAGCCCAGGAAACTGACACAATCAGGGTGACTGTGCGCTGGGGAAAGGAAGCTATCTAGACTTTCTGAGAGCCATTAAACATTAGCTCTGAACTGACACTAACCCTCAGAGCCCTGAAACCCGTCATGGTCCACCATGGAGTGCAGCCTGTGGGGATCAGACTGTCGCTGGGGTCTTGGCTCACGCTGGTCTCACAATGGGTCCAGTGAGGTCACACACGTTCATATGGAGCCATCACCAGCGTATTTGTGTGGAATTTGTAATAACATTGAAAGTGTTCATGCTTCAGTGCTTAATCAAAAAGGACAGGATACAAAAGCTCACAAACAACTCAGCAGAAAGAAGAAAGAACATTCGCTAGAGGGTGCCAGTGAGCGCTGAAAGCATGAATTGTGTCTCTTCCCTGGATCTGCTTTCCTAGGTATTGACATATCTCTATAATGAGCATAATTAACTTTTTTAATTGAAAAATACTGTGTTTTTAAAAATAAAATATTTGTAATAACATTGAAAGTGTTCATGCTTCAGTGCTTAATCAAAAAGGACAGGATACAAAACCTCACAAACAACTCAGCAGAAAGAAGAAAGAACATTCGCTAGAGGGTGCCAGTGAGCGCTGAAAGCATGAATTGTGTCTCTTGCCTGGATCTGCTTTCCTAGGTATTGACATATCTCTATAATGAGCATAATTAACTTTTTTAATTGAAAAATACTGTGTTTTTAAAAATAAAATACCATGATTTTACTCTCCCCAAAAGAGGAAAGACGGGAGGTCCCCACCTCGCCCACCAGTGAGTCAGACTTGGAGCAGGTATTTAACCCTGGGTTCCCATGGGCCACACCCCCTGACCCCACCTGCTTCCTCACCCCTGCCCTGAAGTCAAACATAGCTCTAAGCTTATGAGGTGAGGGGCCTGTAATCTCTTAGATTTCAGCAATCCAGCGAGGGAAGCCGCCCATTCCTGCCCAGTAAGTCCCCCTCGTGCCACCCAACAAATCCCAGAGGCCCACTCAATGCACACTAGAGGATGCGGGCTTCCCATGAAGGGAACAGAACACACCTGGCCCCATAATGGGGACACCCCCATGCCCATTCTCTTTGCCTCTCCACACCCTGCTGCCCCGACTCACCACCCTCCTTGTCAGAGAGGCAGGGCTAAGGCACAGCAATCCTTTCCATCAATCAAGGCTGCAAAAACCAACATTAAGTCCTAACCATGGCCTCCAAGAAATGTAAAACTAGGAGTGAGAGGTGGGGACACTGACCCTGAATCCTCAACTCCAAGCCATCCCTTCCAGCCTCCCCAACTCCACCACGCTACAGTTATTAACACTTGCAAGGCTCAGGCTCAGCACCAGCCAGGTCTGAAATAAAGCCCTGTCCCTTTCCATAGGTAAGTCTAGAACTAATCTGCCGACTCCTCACCTAGGCATCAGGGGGCCTGCGGAAGTGTGGACACTGTAGACTCCCCCATTAATCTGTACCTCAGTCCCCGTGGTGAGTAGACTGGGTCAGCCCCCCAACCCCCTGCTCCACAATACTGTGACCCCTCCTCCCTCCTGGGGCACTGGCTGGAGTCTTGCCTTCTTGGGCCGCAGTTCTGTACCCATCCTGGCCATTAGTGCTGGCTGGTCCAGCCCAAAGACTCCTGCTCCATAGTCCACCATGTTCCCTCTGGCCATCCACCTGCCACCCCCAGCTTAGACCCTTTGATAATGGCCCTGGTGATATTCAAATCATGTCTACCCAAGATCCTACTGAGAAAAGGACAAGGAGAATTACAAGTAAATCACCCATAAGTAGAGCTTCCCAAAGATGGCAGTTACTAGTCCCTGGTACTAGCTCCAAGGCCGGCTCCTGCTCTGCTGCTTTATGAGGCCCCAGAGATAAAGACACGGTGAGGAAGAGGCCACAGTGTCAACTGGGTCAACAGTCAATCAAGATTGACCAATAGGAAGGCCTTCATTTACTGGACAAAGGCCCTGGATCTGATCATCTCTGAAGACCCACATTATACTTTATTTCTATTTTTATATCTTTTAATCGTGTCTCCCCTTGTTATTTACTTCCTCTACATGTAGCTATTGAGGCTGGGCTCTGGAACTTAGGCAACTCTGCTCATGCTTTGGTAGGTACATATGAAGGATTAGGCCTCTGAGCATGTTCTGTCTGTTTACTTGTGTCCTTGTCTGAGTCTTTGTGTCCCTGCTGTGCGGCCAGACCCTGACAACAGTTATGGTGTGAGAGGTGCTGGGGATGGGCCACCTGCCTGAGGTGGTGGTTGTCAGTGTTATAGCCTATGTGCGAACTTCAAACCTACAGGAGAGAAACTGAAAATACGTACTCCACTTTTATCTCTAGGCTTGCTACTAGAAGTCTGTGCAAAAACAAACAACAAAAATAGTCCCCTTAACATGGAGCCCGTTTTCTCATCCTAGCAACCCTGAAACTTAGCTAAGGCAGGTTATATCAGAGGACTCAGGGCTGGGAGGGGAGGGGTTGAGGTTAAGAAACATGCCTGAGCCCAGTGATTTCCTGGTGGTGGGAAACTCGGGCTTCCTGTTCCCACCCTCACTCACTGTCCATTCTCTGGGATGGTGCTGCCTTGCTTCTTAGGGCCTGCTCACCACCTGGAAGCCACTGAGCACCTCACCAAGGCATGCACCCTGTTGTCCTCAGTACTGATTGCATGCCAAAATGTGATCACAGTTTGTGCTCCTCCACAGGGTCACCAGCAGTGTTAAAGTGAGTGGCTTCATTTAAAAATATAAATTAGAAGAGATTCAAGATTCAAGAATATTATTCCCTCTCCCTTGAATTCTCACATACTGTCTTCCATGGGAGAGAAGAAGGTGGCTGTAGAGTTGAATGTAACCCAGTGAAATTTATCCTTAATGTACATGGCAGAATGTGGCTTGAAGTCCACTCACTAGTCTGTAGCATCTTATTTTTAAATTTCTGCTTTATAAACGGGACATCATGATTCTGAAGTGCTTTCATGGAATGTTTAGAATGCTCCTTCGCAAGTCCACCCTTAGACATTTTCATTTTTTCACATAAGGAGATGATGAAACGATTTTAAGAAAACAATTAAGGAGAAAGTTAATTTCTGAGCCCAGACCTCTGTGTCCCTGGCCTTCCCTTCCATAGTCTTCACTGAGGTTGGTGCAACAAGGACGTGAATGTGGCTCAGAGAAAAAAGTGGGGTGTTTATATTCTCAATTTTTTTATGACAATTACATGGCTTTCAAAAAATTATTTTGCATTTTAAATTTTCAAAATTATTAGTCCTCATCAAACAACAAAGCCTCAAATACATGAAACAAAGCTAACAGAGCTGATAAAAGAAATAGATGAGTCCATAATTATATAATCAGGGACTTCAAGACCTCTGATAGAACTACTAGACAGAAAATCAGCAAGGAAGCAGCAGATCTGAACTACACAATCAATCAATAGGATCTAATTGATATTTGTAGGACATTCCACCCAACAATTGCAGAATACACATTTTTCTAAATGCCCTTGTAAATCCACCAACATAGACCATTTGTATACTAGGCCACAAAGCAGACCTCAACAAGTCTAAAAGAATTTAAATAACACAGAGTGGGTATCTGGCCACAATAAAATCAAACTAAAAGGCAATAACAGACACTAGGAAAATCTCTAAACATGTGGAAATTAAATAGTACACTTTTAAATAACCCATGGACTAAAAGAAAAGTTTCAAAACAATTTAAAAATACATAGAATTGAATGAAAGTGAATACACAACATATCAAAACTTGTAGGGCATAGATAAAGCAGGGCTTTGCAGGAAATTTAAAGCATTAATTGAGGAAAGTTCTCAAAATAATAACCTAAGTTTCTACCTCAAAAGAACTAGAAAAAGAAGAGCCAAATAAACCAAATGCAAGTATAAGGAAGAAGAAAATAAAGATAAGAATAGAAATCAATGAAACTGAAAACAGGAAAACAATTTTTAAAAAGTCAATGATATGAAAAAGCTGGTTTATTTGGAAAAAGTAAATAAAATTGACAAACCTACAGAAAAACTGACAAAAAATAAAAGAGAGAAGACACGGATAAGGAATATCAGAAATGAAACGGGACATCACTACAGACCCTGCAGACATCTAAAGGATAATAAGGGAAAGTTATGAAGAACTTTATGCTCATGAATTTGATAACCTAGAAGAAATGGATTAATTCCTCCAAAACCACAAACTACCAAAACCCAACTAAGATGAATACCTATAACCATCAAAGAAGTTGAATTCATAATTTAAAATCTCCCCCCCAAAAATGTAGGACCAGTTTTTAAATAAAAGTTAACACCAATTTCATGCAACCTCTTCCAGAAAATAGAAAAGGGGTGAATACCCCCCAACTCGTTTTATGGGGCCATTTTATTATGCACATAACCAAATAGGTTTTGTTTCCACTATGTAAGGCTGGTTCAGCATTAAAAAAAATATAATCCATGTAATCCATCACACCAACAAGCCAAAGAAGAAAAATTATATGATCCTATCAATGGCTGTGGGAAAAATATTTGATGAAATCTAAAACCTGTTTGTGACACAAACTCTTAGCAAGTTAGTAATGGAGGGGAACTACCTCAACTTGCAAAAGAGCATCTATCACTGAGCCACCACTGGAAGCCCCCTGGGCTCCCCTGCCAGAATGAGAGGGGTACCACGGTTCTCAACTACACCCCACCTTCCCGCCTTCCTCCTCCCGCCACCCTGTCTTCTTCCCCTTTCCCCTATCCCCCTCCCCCCAACTGCTCCACAACAACATCTTAGAATGTAAAAAACTAATAATAATAAATTAGTTAAGTAAAAAGAAAAAAAAGAGAGAGCATCTAAAAAACACCTACAGCTTTTGTCATGCCTGAGAGTGGAAGGCTTGGATGCTTTCTCCCTAAGACTGGGAATAAGGCAAGGATGTTCTCTCTTACCCAACATAATCCTAGAACTTTTAGTCACTGAAATAAGGCAAAAAAAGAAAAAAAAGAAAAGAAAAGAAAGAAAAAATGCGTACAGATGAGAAGTAATAAAACTACCTGTTTGCAGATGGCACAATCACCTATGTCTAATATCCCAAGCAATCTACAAGAAAAAAGAAACTAGAAATAACAGAGTTCAGCAAGGTCATGGGATACAAGATCAGCACAAAAACCAACTGCGTTTCTATATACTATCAGTGAACTTGCAGAAACTGACATTAAAAACACAAATGCCATTTACAATCACTCAAAAACCAAAATATTTAAATACAAACTTCTTAGCAAAACGTGTACAGGGTCCGTATGCTGGAAATGACCAAGTTCTGACAAAAGAAATCAAAGAAGTCCTTATATATGGAGAGATATACCATGTTTATGGATTGGAAGACAACACAGCAAAGATGTTAATTCTCCCCAAATTGATGTATGGGTTTAATGCAATTTCTATCAAAAACCCAGCAAGGTTTTTGAAGACATAGATAAGCTTATTGTAGAATTTACATAGAAAGACACAGGCCCTGAGAACAGCTAAAACAATCTTGAAAAAGAAGAACCAAGTGGGAGGAATTACTGTATTTAAGGCTTACTAATAGGTATAGTAATCAAGACAGTGCAGTGGTAGCAGAAGGATGGACACAGATTGGTAGAACAGCACGGATGTCATAGACATAGACCCACACACATATGTCCAATTGATTTTGGCAAAGGTGCAAAAACAATTCAATGGTGGAAAGACAGCCTTTCAACAATGGTGCTGGAGCAACTGGACATTCATAGGGGAAAAGTGAAACTCAACCCAAACCTCACACCTCATACAAAACTCAAAATACATCATAGAAATAAATGTAAAATGTAAAACTATAAAACTCTTAGAAAACAGGCAAAAATCTTTGGAACCTGCAATCATGTAAGCAGTTCAACTTGGTACCATGAACATGATACATAAAAGGAAAAATTGATAAATTGGAGCTCAGCAAAATTAAAAATTTTTGCTCTGTGAAAGCCCATGGGAAAAGAATGAAAAGGTAGGCTGCAGAGCAGGAGAAAATATTTGCAAACTCCATAACAGGCAAAGGATCTGTATCTTGAATATATAAAGAGCTCTCAAAACTCAACAATAGAAAACCATCCAGTTATTAACTGGAAAAAAAACATAGAGACATTTCACCAAGGAGGATATACAGATGGCAAATAGGCACATGAATAGATGTGCAGCATCATTAGCCATTAGGGAAATCCAGATTAAAACTACAATGAAATTATCATAAAAGTAAAAAACAGTAGCAACACCAGGTGCTGGTAAGGATTTGGAAAACTGGATCTCTCATACATTACGGTGGGAGTGTAATGGTGAAGTCGAGCCATTTTGGAAAAGAGCTTGCAGTTTCTTAAAAATCTAAGCATGCAGCTATCACATCACCCAGCAATTGCCCTCCTAGGCATTTATTCCACAGGAGTGAAAACTCATGTTCACACAAAAGCTTGTACACAATTGTTCATAAAAGCTTTATTTGTAATATCCCAAACTGGAATCAGCCCAGATGTTCTTCAACAGGCATATGTTTAGGCAAACTGTGATATATCCATACTATGGAATACTATTCAGTAATAAAAAGGAACAAACTACTGATACACACAACAGCTTGGTAAATCTCCAGGGAATTCCTCTGAGAAAAAAGGGCAATTCCAAACAGTTATATACTATATGATTTCATTTATGTAACATGTTTGAATGACAACATTTTAGAAAAGGAGAACAGATTAGTGGTTGCCAGTGGTTAGGGACAGGGGTGGGACATTCATGAAGGAGTTGTTAGTGTTTTTAAAAGGAGCAACAGAAAAGATCTTTTTGATGGGGGAACTGTTCAGTATCTTCACTGTGGGGATCGATACTCCAACCTGTGCAGTGATAATATTGCCCAGAGCTGAACACACGCACCCACACACACCCACACAAGAGTACAAGTAATACTAGAGGAATCTGAATAAGACCAGTACGAATGTCAGTATCCTGGTTGTGATACGGTACTATGGTTTTGCAAAATATTATCATTACAGGGGATCCCTCGGTGTTCATTTTTACAACTGCATGTGACTCTACAATGATCTCAATAAAATTTTCAATTAAAAAACATTAGCCCAATAAGAATGTTTCTGAACTCATAGTTCTCATGACTCCGTAAACAAAGAATAACTTTTAAAAATTATTTTTTCTGTGGTTGGCAATGGCCTGCTCCCTTGGGAGCGTGGGAATGCTCCCAGGAGTGGTTAAACTGAATCCTCAGCCCTAAGGCCCCTCCCCTGGGTGTAACTGTACCAAGGAGACAACAGCTCCCCACTCCCAAAAGACTCACTAAGTAGTTCTTGCTGGAGCCTTAGGGAAGCCCTGGGGCTACAGACTTGTTTCTATAGTTTCACAGCTGAAGGACGGCCTCTCAGGAAGATGAGGAGCTGCCTGCTCGGGGTGAAGCGGGTTGCAGATTCTAGCATCTTGAGTCTTGACACCTGCCTACCTGTCGCTCCTACTCCCTGTCACCAGCGCTGAGGCTGGTTCACAGTGGGCACCCCCAGGTGTGGTTGCAGAAAGTAGCTCTGCTCTGGCATGACCCAGACCTCTCAGGTCTCCAGTTCTGCCTACAAGGACCTCCCCCAAGCCTGGAGGGAGGTGAGATGAGGCACTCATTTCACAGGCCCAGGAGGCAGCTTCCCCCGGGGTCTGGAATTGCACCCCATCTGGAACTTTCCAGTGGCCTAGAGGAGTGGGTGGGACTGGCTGTCCTCCCCAGATCCCCACACAAGCCTGGGAAGTTCCTAGGTTTCCCCCAAGGGTGGCCTGGATAAACTAGAAGTGCTCAGGTCCTAGGGACCGTCCCCAACTCCTGTCCCTTCCCTTGCCTTTTCTTCGGCACCTCCAGGAAGTGAGCACACAGTTTTGATACCACCTTGGTGTCATACAATAACACCAATAATAATAATAATAATAATATCATATACTAATACAATAATAATGTACCCACTTGAGCATTTCCTGCACAATATCACCCAGCACACAGTTTTGATACCACCTTGGTGTCATACAATAACACCAATAATAATAATAATAATATCATATACTAATACAATAATAATGTACCCACTTGAGCATTTCCTGCACAATATCACCCCTTCTACTGGCCCACCCCCCAGGACTGCTGGGAAGGAGGAGGGGATGGTGGCAGCTGCAGGTGCTGTGTCCTTGCACCAGTGGCTCCCAGTGAAGAGAGAGGTTAGCAAGTGGCCATGCGCCCATGAAAGCTCAGCAAGCCTCAGCTCTTCCCGCGGCCCTCAGTCACCGCTCACCCTCTCCAGGGAAAGGAGGGACAGCGGAAGCTTATAGAAAGGAGGTAAAGGGGAAAAAAACAAAGGCCCTGATAGAGAAAATGTGCCTGAAGAGTCCAGCTCCCAACCCTGAAGGCAGAATCTTAATTCTTAGTGAACAGATTTTAAAGACCATCACTGTGTTTTTCTTTTTATTCTTAAAACAAAAACAAACACACACATAAAAACTCCATTTTGTAACTTCTCACCCCCTAGTGATGTTACTTTGACTATTTTCTGTGAACTAGACTGAGTCGTGTTTTTTACACGATTTTCATCACTCTGAGCAGACCAGAGAAATGGGTGTGAGCATGATTCAGTTATGCAGACTAGTTGTTTTGATACTTTTAAGTGGATAAATATGGAGACTTTTAAAATAAACCATGGTATGTTTCATGTTTATGAAACAATAACATTAGGTTACTAGTAACATCCATCTAGGTGGCACGTGTATTTCATCTCATCACTTTTCCTTCTCTCCTGGGTCTCTGGGTACCCGATGCTGGCTCGGGGGCTAGAAAACACAGGTGAACAGAATGCGGCCCCCTCCTCAACCAGCTCCAGCTTGGAATGGGAGACAGGCTCGGAAACAGACGATTGCGTTGCTGTGGAAGTTCCGCTATGTGTGTAATGTGAGAATTCCCAGTGTAGTGACACTGGGGCTGCGAGTGTGTGAGAACTACACCCTGTGCAAATGGGCAGGTGCAAATTTCTCACACCCAAACTGGTTTGTGCGCAGCACACACGCATGTATTGTGGAGCCCCAAAGAAAAAGTGATTTCTCTCCATGGGTCCATAAACAGGGAAAATTCAGGCCATTTAGGCAACTGAGCAGGGGCCAGTGAATTGGAACACAGCACATCTCAGGAAGCAGCTCTCGAGCAGAAGACAGCCATGGCCAAACGTGCCAAGCTCGCCAGCACAGCCTGTCACACACACAGAAGACTGTCCCACGTGCTAGATGGCAGCAAGTTCAGTGAGTTCTTCTTCACGCTGTGGGGAGAAAACACAGCCCAACGAGTGACTCTGGCTAAATGAATTGATTTGAAGTTGATGTTTAAGATTTGTGCAGAGTGAAGAAACATTCTTTTGGTCATGGGTGTATCTCCCCCTTGCGGGCTCACTCTCTGTTGCCTCGGTCATCAGGAATTTGCACCTGCCCATTTGAACAGGGTGTAGTTCTCACACACATTCACAGCCCCAGTGTCACTACACTGGGAATTCTCACTTCTCTGGACCCGCATGGCAGCGGGAGCCTTTGAACTTTCACTGCCTCTGTCACCTCTGACCTTGAGGCCAGTACAATTGCACTCACACCACCAACTTCTTCACACACCAGTGAGCTCCTACACTGGTCTCAGTGACAGGGCAGCAGCTCAGGGGCTTGCACCTTCTGAGATGTTCCTCCTCACTCAAGGCATAGAGGAGTGGAGGACACAGGCTTCAGCAGGTGTTCCTAGATTGGGGCTGGAAACCCTCCTAACAGGAGAGGGGAGTGTTCGTGGTTTCCATGGCCACCTACAGTATTTAAGTTGTTGACCAATTTTTAATACTCTTTTTTCCAAACTTTCTATAAGTTTGGTCTTCTATAATTATTTCTAAAATGTTAAAGTAAATCCATATCAAATATTAAAGTATGAGAGAGAGAGAGAGAGAGAGAGAGTGCAGGCACCTGTTTCCTCTCCCCATGACTCTGTCCTGGACACCTGGGCACACGTGGGGGCTCTGCTCATTCACCAGCTCAGGACATGAGTGTCCCACAGTTGCTCTTTCAGGTCCAAGCAGGCCACAAGGGGGCCAGCCCACCTCATCTGCAGCATATTCTTCTAGCTGTTTCTCTGCAAGTGGCTGCAGGTTGGGAGTGCCCTAGCCACAACTTTCTCTCCTGTCTCCCTCACTGGCCTGGCTCTCAGGTAAGAGGTAGGTACCAAACTGTGTCCCTGCAAAAAAGGAAAAAGATGGGCAACAGCTCCACCCCATCAACCTCCACCTGGAGCCAATAAAGGTCTCCACTGAAACCAAGCATTCCCTTAGAGGGGAAAAGTTAATCAGGACTTTGAATTACTAATGTGTATCACTAGGGTTCAAACCCAACTGCCAAAGAGCTCGGCTCCCCACGCCACTTTGACTCCTGCTGGCCTGACACCCTGGCCGAGTCCTGGACACACTGCCAGCCCTATGTACGATCTTGGGAAAATATTTAGCTTCTCATACCCAGTCTCCTCACTGACAGAAGAGAAATAATGACAGTCCCTGTCTCATGGGACTGTTGTGAAAATGAAACAGGCGAGCATGTGAGACGCGCAGAGAATGGTGCTGGCGACGGTGCAGGCTGGCTAACCGCACGCCAGTAGGACGCCCCAAGACCTCCTGAAAGATGATGGTAAGATGTCAAACACACCTTCACAAAACTCTGTAGTCACCTGGGAAGTATGAAATGACAGCAGTTGGAAATACGTGTCAGTTGACCCCACAGAGTGTCTCAGCTGAGCTGATCGCACAGGAAATCCTTCATCTCTTCACCAGCAGGGTCTGCAGTACATGAGCTACCACTACCTTCAAAGAGAGCTGGGCAAAGTGCTCAACAGAAGAATGGTCCTGTCCTTTCTGACACACACAGTCGTCTGTGTAGCGGCTCTGTTGGGCTGGGGTGAATCCGACTACAGTTGCTCAGTGGCCAGCTAGCCTTGGCTCCCTGTCCCCTGTCTCCATCCCCATCTCACACACGTGCAAGAGTCGCCCCCTGGAGACCTCTCTCCCTCGCCCCTGGACCCTCCTCTGCTCTCTCTTTTAAACTCACTATTCTTGTCCACTGTTGCCACAAGGCAAAGCAACTGATTCATATTCGGATTCATCAATTTGTGACAAAGCACCAGTGGCGAGTAATTACTTACCAAGTAACCCTCCTGTATGAGTGTGTGATGCAGGGACTGCAGGTGCAGGGTAGATTAACAGACCCGCCTGAGGAGTTGGGGAGCCTCTGGCCTCTCGACTACCTGTAACCTCTGCTCTATTTGACTGCAGTACCCACTGGGTGGGGCTCCGGTGGGCCTTTCTTATCCCAGTACTTTGTACTTTCTTGCTCTGCTTTTGAGCCTAGTGATATAATATGAGGTCATTCTAATCTAATCTGCCAAGAAACCTGTTCTAACAGAAAAATGCAAAATCCACAATGTATATAGGAGAGACCAAAGCAATCAAATCTCTCAAATTAAGCACATGATTTCGATTTACACAAGCAATCAGAATTCATTCCAACAAGACCAGCTAATGAATGAGCTAAGAGAACATATGTTTTTTGGAAGCAGGGGACAATAATACTTCGAGCACCAAATGCTACAAAGAAATAAAATAAGCCTTCAAACTAGTCACTCATAGATCAAGTTCCCCATGTGTGGAAAGAGATCTTGGAAGCAGAAAATTATGGTTTGGTTCCGGTCCCTAGAGATAAAAATGTGCAGACAGCTACATCTACAATGATCACATTCCTGCAGTTCTGCCCAGCACATTTGTACCAAGTGACCGTCATTGCTTTGCATGTGAGATGGCCTGTCTTGTCAGTAATTCTGCATGACCCCTAGAGAGAAAACCAAATGGACATGTGGGGAAAGATAGCACTTCGGAGGAGTTCCTGCTTTTCTTAGTGAAGGTCAGAAAGGAGCTTCAAGGTCATGTTAGCCCAAAGCCCCAGTGGCTGGGTAGAGGCCTGAGAAGCAGGTTGTGCCCAGTGTCTGTCAGGGGATGAAGGACGCTCCTCCTTTGGCGCTGCAGCTAGTGTCAGAAGGCAAAGCCCTGAAGGCCTTGCCTATGTCCACCTTCCCACACAGCAGTCCAGGAAGTGTCAGGCTGTCTCCCTCGCTGCAGGGACTCAGGTGGCAGCTTGTCCCCTTACACTTCAAGTTCTCAGGTCCCTCTAAAAATGAAAACAGAGGTATTACCTTTTTTGGCACTTCAAGACATCTCTCTGACACTATGACAAAGTGGGTACCTGTACTTTACCCTGGCGAAGCGTTGGGCTGTTCTCCATTAATAGGGATAAGGTTGGCCTCTGACAGGTGGGGGGGTGGGGGGTGGGGGAATGGGTGTGCCAGGTCTGTGCAGACCCCAGAGAGGTGTGAGAAAGTCCCCAATAGCAGTGCTTCTGCATTTTTCATCACTGCCCTGAGAATGTTCCATAACTTCCACATGGACATTGTAGGTCTTAGTCTCCTGTTCTTAAGTTCTGGTTTAAGTCAGAACAACTGTTTTAAGCCCCAATCAGATAGAGAAAATGTCTGGCTGAACACATCACTGCCCTGAGAATGTTCCATAACTTCCACATGGACATTGTAGGTCTTAGTCTCCTGTTCCTAAGTTCTGGTTTAAGTCAGAACAACTGTTTTAAGCCCCAATCAGATAGAGAAAATGTCTGGCTGAACACAAGGGTGACAGCTAACAAAGAGGACAATTCCCCGCAGATGTGAGGCTCAGACGGAACAACCAAAGCGCAGACCTGCTGGAAAGGCTGTGGAAAGGGACACCTCTTCTGCGTCTTCCCAGGACATCTGAAGAGAGATCTGGGAAAGGGCATGTCTCTGCCAGTGGCATTTCTTGCAGCCCCTCAGCCAGTCAGAGATGGCTGAGGACTAAGATGCTCTGTAGAGAGCACCGACCACCTGGCTCAGTGAGGCCAGCCAGCTGCAGACCGGGCTCCCCGTGCACAGCTTCCTGACAAGTGTGGAAATTTCCTACACACTTGCAGGGAGCCATATGGCATGTACCAGTGTTTCTCAAGTGTGCCTGAAGAGCCCGTGCATCCACATCAGCAGGGTCCTCACCCCAGACCCCTCATCAGACTTTCTGGAGAAGGGTCCAGGGAATTGTCAGTTTTAACAAACAGCCAGGGGAGTCTTATGCTCCTCAAGCTTGAGATCTGTTCATCCCACTGAGCAAAGTCATGCTGGGCTCCAGTCACGGGTCTGGTCAGACTCACTCTGCCCTGTTAGCTAGGGGGGTGGGGGCTGTAAGTGGGCTCCCTCAGCTGTAACGCAGGGATGGGTGCAGGACTGCCACCAGGCATGCTGGGTGGAAATGGGCTACGACATTATCCTCCAGTCACGGGTCTGGTCAGACTCACTCTGCCCTGTTAGCTAGGGGGGTGGGGGCTGTAAGCGGGCTCCCTCAGCTGTAACGCAGGGATGGGTGCAGGACTGCCACCAGGCATGCTGGGAGGAAATGGGCTACGACATTATCTCCATCCTCCCACCATCATCAGGAGGCTCCCCAGAGTGACTTTTATCCCTGGCCCGCCCCAGCACTCCTGCCAGCTTGAAGAATCGGGAGTTGACTTCCTGTACCCTTCAATGTTTCAAGCTGGCCTTTCATGATACTTGCTGGGTCACATGGGGCTGTGTCCTGTGAGCCAGCGCTGCAGGGCCACCTGCATGTCTCTGCAGCCCAATGCAGAGGACCCGCCCCTCCCTGCCTCCACCTCTGCCCTTGGTGCACACGTGGTCACAGCTGGTCTGTACCCCAGGCTCCCACCCAAGGTGCCCTTGGCCTCTGCAGGGCAGAGGTCGCTCACGGAAACGCCCACCAGACACTCTTTAGGGGGCAAGTGGGTTTGGCTGAATTTCGTACTGAGGAGCATCATGTGGCACACAGTCCCACAGCAAGTGAGCATTGGGGACATCTTCAGTTGGGCCTGTCTTCCAGCACTTACTGGCCAGCCCTGAGCCGCCACCATGCCCTGAGGGCAGGAACTATGGCCAGGGCCAGGGCAGGAGCTGAGACCAGGCTAAGCCCCAGTCCTGGGCCTCCCCCTGGGAAGAGGGAGATGAGAACACTGTGTAGTTTCTTATTTAAAGCAAAAAGAAAAAAAGAAAGAAAAATCAATGAGGAAGAACTGGAATTTACGCTTGAGGCACTTTAACGGTTTGATGTCCTTTCTTAGACAATTGTTTCAAATTAAAGAAACATTTTGAAAAGTCTTTGACCCACAGAGGCAGAAGGCAGGTGTTGCTAGAGGCTGGGGTGGGGTGGGGGAGTGGGGTAAGTACTAAGGGTGCAGGTTTTACTTGGGGATGACAAGATGGAGGTGGTGGCTGCACTACACTGTGGATGCGTCGAATGCCACTGAACTGTTCACCTTCAGATGGTGACTTGTAAGTTACGGAAATTTCACCTCAATTAGGGGGGAAAATAAGAAGTCTTCGAAAGTGGTCCAAGGAGTGATGCAAGACTCGAGCTGGAGTCTGAGATGAAGTTGAGGCCCTGCCCATCCACCATCGCAGGGGGGCTCTCCCTGCCCCCCGGGGTGTCCAGCAATGTCAGGGGTCCCCCTGCCTGCCCAGTCCCACCAGGCCAGCCTTAGCGACTAGGGTCCCCCTGCAGGCCCCACCCGTCCCTTCCACCTCTCCCCCTCCAGGGAGGACCCCCTAAAGCAGAGCTGCCTAAGCCCCTCCTGTTGCAGATTCTGTCCCATCCCTGGCTCTCAGCAAGGTTCCAGCTCCTTAGAGGGCTTTCGGGGTCCTCAGCCACCCCTCAGCCCCTGTCCCCGGTCACACCACCTGCTCATGCCATCCTGCACGCACAGCCTCTCACTCCCCGCCTGGTGAGGCAGGTCAGTCTGCCACCCATGGGCGCAGCGGGGCTCTATGCAGTCACAGCCGTGGGACCCACACCTGCTCAATGCCTCCAGGATGCTAGCGGCTGAATGCGGGGACGGCTGAGCTGGGGGAGCATGCTGCACCCACCTCCATCTGCTCGTGGATCCAGTCCAGGAAGGAGGTGATGCGGGTGTAGACCCCAGGCTTGTTCATCTCAGCACAGCCGATGCCAAAGCTGGTGGCTCCCACCAACTTCCACACCCTCCTCTCTTGACACACCAGGGGCCCTCCGCTGTCTCCCTAGATGGCAGGGAAAGAAGCAGAGGTCAAGGGGACAGGTACAGCTGTGCACTCCTTGTCACCATGGTGGGACCCCTCTTCACGATATCTCACATGGGTGGGGATGCCTCTCACACCCAGCAGCCCTTCTTGAACTGACTCTGGCATTCCCCAGAACAGGTCCCTTAGCCCCTCTGGGTGGTTCCCCTCCAGCTGTGTCTCCTGACCAGCTACTGAAGGTTGAGGGCAGCTGGGTGCAGTGAGGCAGTGCTCTCAGCCGGAGTGTCTGCCTGGGCAGGGGCTTCTATTGACCTGTGGCCCACCAGGTGGCATTGGAGGCCCAGACTCACTGGTTCCCACTGCCTTCCGCCCCTGTTGACCCCCTGCAAACTCAGAGGATGGGGCAGGAGGGGAGCAACATGAAACCCCTCCCACCACCAGCTCCCAAGCAGAGTCGGAGGCTGGTGAAACACAGCCCTAGCACCCAGGAAAGGAAGTGCTATCTTGAGCAAATTTCCTCCCCACGCCCTGTAAATTTGCTTTTCACCCAGTCACAGAGACACACCGGGAATGGCCTGTCCCAGGGGCTGGGTCACCATACCACAGCCTCACCCACCAGCGTGGCCCCCAGAGGTCACAGGGCCCCTTACCTGGCAACTGTCCACACCGCCCTTCAGGTAGCCTGCACAGAGCATGGACGGGGAGATGATGCCACCGTACACGTCCCTGTGGTTACAGATCTTGTTGGAGATTAAAGGGACAGCCACGTGGTTCAGGACAGGGGAGGCGTCGCCTGCTCCAAAGCAAGGGTTGGGGTGTACAGTGAGAAGGGAACATGTGGGGACCAGAGGGACAGAGGCGTGACACCCAACAGGATGCCATGGTGGGCATCCAGGTGTGGTCCTGGGTGGGACCAGCATACTCGCCTGTGATGCAGCACATCAAGCCCTAGAGCCTGCCCCTTCTAAGTAGCCACGTGCCACTGTGCTTCACATCAGGGCCATGTACTGCCCAAAGGTGCCACATCCTCCCCAGGGCACATCCCAGGCAAAGTAGCTGATCTGCACCAGCCCATTTGATTCTCAGAGCAACCCAGTTATGGGAGAGAAACTGAGGCTCACGAAGGTCACACACACAGCTTCTTGGTGGAACCATGGTGTGGTCAGCAGAAAAATGACATCCACATCCTGATCCCTAAGACTATGTCACTTAAATGGTGAAAGGGACTTGGTGGATGAGATTAAACAAAGGATCTTGAGATGGGGAGATTACTCTAGATTGCCCGCGTGGGCCTTAAATGTCATCACAAGGGTACTTATAAGGAAAAGAAGGAGGCAGGAGGGTCAGAGAGGGAGACGTGATGACGGAAGCTGAGATGAGCCTGAGAGATGTGAAGACTTCAACGCTGCTGGCTTTGAAGAGGGAAGAAGGGGCCACAAGCCAAGGCGGATTCTAGAAGCTGGAAAAAGCAAGGAAATGAATTCTCCCCCAGCACCTCCAGAAGGAGCACAGCCCACCAACATCTTAATTTCAGCCCACTGAGACTGATTTTAGACCTCCAACCTCCATAACTGTAAGATAATAAATGTCCTCCAGTCATTTTAAGCCACTAAGTTTGGGGTGACTTGTTGCAGTGGCAACAACCTGCAGTGGGTCACCTCACCACCCACACCAACAGGATCGACCCCTCCAACTTGACTATTTGTGACCCAGTATCTTAATGTTTTATAGGCTTAAAGCAGGAGGCGCCTTGCCCTCTGTCTGTCTAGCATGTGTTGGCAGGTGGTGTGTCCAGGTGTGCAGGGTGCAGTGAGTGTTGGTCTGTAGGGGCTTCCCAGATCCTCCCGCACATTGACCACACTTTCAACAGGGACTGCCTGATCATGACATCAGGCTGAGTGTCGTACTGTCGCTATTCACCCACTAAGATTCAGTGAAGGCAATGAAATAACCATCTCCAAATTCTCAGAGAACAAACATGGAGAAGGGCTGGGTGGGGGGCATGAAAATGGACCCCAGCCCTTGCACCAGCTGGCATGTGAGCCCACAGGGCACTTGGGGCCCTCTGCCTCGGTCTCCTCACCCACAAGATGAGCATGATGACAACACCCCCTGCAGGGGCTGCTCTGTGGGACAAAGGGTGTCACATGAGACATTCAGCTCCATGCCTGGTACATGGTGAAACAGAGCTCAGCGTGTTGTCAGGGGGAGCTTCCAATGCAGGCAGAAGGATGCAGCCAGTCCTGTAAGACTCCCCGGGGAAAGAGGTCACTGGACCTCTGTGGGGGACAGAGCAGTTTAATAACAAGGAGATGAGCATCTCTGTGGAGAGATCCAGAACCTCCCAGGGGAAAGGGGCTGTTCTCCAGTTCCTCCTCTGCAGAGTCCAGCATTATTAGAATCACTCTGGAAGGCTGGATGACCCCAAATGGGAACTCATGAGAACTCACCATGAGAGGCAGGGGAGCGTCGACTGGGTCCCTGCTTCCACCACCAACCAAGGATGCTGGTTCTGGTGGAGCTGAGGCCCCAGGACCAGCCATGTCAGCACAGAGCTGATGGCCAAGTGGTTGAGCTTGAGTCTAAAAAGAGCTATGGGTGCCCCAGCTAGGGTGGGCACCACTGTGGGCTGGTGGGAATGTGGGCCAGCAAGGCCCTACAGACCCTGAGGATCTGGGTAAGCCCCCACGTGCCTTCAGGAGGGGCAGGTTCATCTAGTAGGTCTCAAGAGGAAACTACTGAACTTCCTGATTTGAGTCGAATTGTGGGCCCCCAAAAACATGTCTCCTGGACACCATAGAATATTGACTTTATTTGAGAGAGGGTCTTTGCAGGTGCAATTATGGTAAGGATCTCGAGATGAGATCATCCTGCATTTAAGCTGGGCCCTAAATCCAATGACTGGTGTCCTCATAGGACAAAGGAGAGGGAGATTTGAGATACAGAGGCAGGGGGAAAGGCTAAGTGAGGACAGAGATTGGGGCTGAATGGTGCATCTACAAGCCAAGGACGTCCAGGGACAGCTGGAGCCCCGAGGCTGGGGGAGAGGCCTGGGACAGATGCTCCTGCAGAGCCTCAGACAGAAGCACCGTTGCCAGCACCTGATCTCAGACTCCTGGCTCCAGAACTGCGAGAGAATAGATTTCTGTTGTTTCAAGCCATCTAGTTTGAGGTAATTTGTCACAGCAACCCCAGGAAACTAACGCTGTTCCCACTAACAGGGAAAGCAACTGTGGGAAACCCAGGGACTGTGGGCACGTCTGTGCCCCGCACTGATGAAGGGCGGTACAGGTTCACCTGCATTTTTTGTTGTTAATTACATTACTACTTCTGTTATCATAGCAAAAAGATCCCATTTGGTTACTTTTTCTAGTTGTCCTTTGTAGGACAAAATACGACAATACTTCAAAAAGTTTGTGGAAAAATAGAATTATACAATAACATGAATCTTTTCATGGACTTTTTGAAGACCCCTCAGAAATCTTCCAAAGTCCCACTAGGCAAAAAGTCCTCACAGTCACAAATCTGTGACTTCTGAATAGGGCTTGGGTGGGTTGACTAGGTGAGCTCTGTCTGTACTTGGGAAACAGGGTGGGAGGACAGGTAAAGGAGGTGCAAGGAGGGGCCCACGAATGTGTTAGTGAGGGTCTCTCCACCGGGGGGTGCCCACGGTTCTGCGTGTTTTCTCTCCCAGGAGGTCTGCAGTTTCACACTGTCCCAAGACAAATGGAACCATGACGCAAGACCCACAGCTACTCAGCTGGTTGCATGTTTTGAACAGTGGACTCACACCGCTTGGCCGGGACATCTGGGTATCCCCATAAGAATAGCACATTGGGACATTGGAGGGGCCCCTCCCCAACCCAGCCCTCAAGGTTCTGGGTTCCCAGGCTCAGAATCTTCGTTCCAGATCACTGACCTCCATCCTCTGTGGCCCCCCATCCTGATGTCCAGCACAGTTTCCCATCAGGGAACTTCTCTTCTGAGTTGGGCAGACAGACTGGTTGGATCATCTCTGTTTAAAGGGGGGACAGCAACTCTCAATTCGATCAAAGCAGTAGTCGCGAAATCAATTAATCTCATGGGCGTTTAAGTCTCTGAGGAGCAAAGACTTCCTCCCAGGGAAAGGTCCAGACCTTGCTTATTTAAAGGCAATTAGATCAGAGAGGGGACCCCACCCCCAGCTCACTACCCAGAACTCTTACAACTACAAAACAGCCCTCCACAGAGGCAACACAAATGAGTCTAGACCAGGAGTCGGCAAACCTTTTCTGTAAGGGGCCAAACAGTAAATATTTTGGGCTTTGTGGGCCATGTAGTTTCTGCTACTGCCACCCAACCCTGCCATTGAGCACATAAGCAGCCACAGGTAAGAGGAACACAGATGGGTCTGGTGCGTGCCAATAAAATGCTGTTTGCCAGAACCAACGATGGGTCAGATTTGGCCAGCAAGTTAGAGCTCACCCACTCCTGGTCCAGACCATGGATCCATACGTCCTTTACAGAACCTCATTCCATGAGCATTCCTGCTGTTCTGAGACACCTAGAAGCAGCACATCTGCCCATGTGGGGGAGTGTGTCACATACACCCTCCACCAGAGACAGTGTCATGCATGTGCCACCAGAGAGGCGCTAAGCTTTCTGGGTAGGACAATAACAGGAAGGTAGAGAAAGAATAAGGGGACTCATTTAAATTTTTATCAATGTACAAGTGCTGCCTCCTCATTTCCTGTAACCAGATATATTTAATAATAGTTAGCAAAGTAGCACCAACATAACAATTTCTCTGTTTCAGAGTATTATGTGTGCCATGTGATAAACACCCTGAAGGTTTGGCTGTCAAATCTGCAGCTGGTCTGTTGCCAGATTCTCCTCCAAGAAGCGAGGATTCATCTGCTTCACTGTACTCTGCCTGCTCCTCAACCTGCCTGTATCCCCTGGGAAGGAAAAGGGAGCTTTCATTTATTTAGGAGTAGGCTCATCCAGAGGGCAGGAATTGACTTTTTTAAAGAAATAGAGCCATTTGGAGCCTGCTGAACTCAGCCGCTTGTTGGGAGAGAACTTTCTGGAGCACTTCCAGGAAGCTGGAGATGCCAGTGTCGTTCCACCTGTAAAGAAGTGGAGGAAATCGCCACAGCCAGCTTGCCAGTGGCGAGGCTCTGCTTCTCAGCTGAGGCTGGGACTGCACTCCTCTACCCAGAGACAGGGCAGGTGGGTGGTGTGGTGGAGGGGGACACCACAGCAAGCTCCTGGACAGGGAAGTGCTCTTTGTTCCTGTGGACAGGCTGGTGACTCTCTTCCACCTCCTAGAGGCACCAGGCCGCCTGACCTGGAGAAGCTCTTTCTGCCTCCAGGTAGCCCCAGGGAGGGAGAAAGTGGCACCAGACAAACTGAGCAGACCAAAGTAGAGCCACAAAAGCTCTAAAATTAGATTATATCTGAACCATGGTCCACAAAAGCAGGCCAGGAACTCCGAACTAAATCCAAACAGGGTGGCCACTATCAGGCCTCATGGCTGGCTTAACCTCAGCACAGCCAGGTTGAGCAACTTTCCCCCTTCTTCCCCACCCCTTTCCCTTTTCTGCTCCGGGAACTGAGATTCCTCTCCTGGGAAGGGGTAAACATGACCATTATCATCAAGGGAACCTCTTGTGGGCTGCATCTAGCAGGCTTCGGGCTGGAATGCTTTGTACTGAGATAGTGGCTAATCGGGGAGGCTATGACTTAACCTACCAGATGTTATCAGGCCACAAGGGCTGTGTCACCTTGCCTACCACTGATTTCAAAATTGCCTGTTACTCTGTCAGAACCCTCCCTAAAAGTCTTATAAACCTCCTGCTTTTCTTGGTTTGGGGGAACTGATCTGGCTCTGTCATCCCTCCACGTTAGTGGACATAAAGCTCTTGGCTGAAATGACACCGGCTTGGGTCTCTCTCTCTTCTCTGTCTCACAAAACCTAACAGCCACCTGCTACAATGGAAAATTTATGTAGAACACAGAGTCACCCTATGAAATAGCCAAATTGTCCAGGATACAGTTGAAAATGCTTACCATACCAAGAACAAGAAAAATCCTACAACTTTAACGAGAAAAGATAATTAACTGATGCCAATGCCAACACGAATCACATGTTGAAATTATCTGATGAGGATTGTAAAGGAGCCATCATAAAAATGTTCCAACAAGCAATTACAAATCCTCTTGAAGCAAATGAAAATCAACAGAACAACACAGAAACCCAGCATACCATTGAACGTGAGTGGCCCGACCAGCTTCATGAGGGCGATGTCATTGCCCAACCTCTTTGGCTTGTACTTGCTGTGGTAGATGATTTTTTCCACCAAATGGGAAGGAGCTGGACTGTCCAGCAGGGAAATTAGACCCACTTGGATGGTCCATGACTTGGGGAGGTATAGACTGAAACAAGAAGACCAAGAGGTAAATCACAAGGAAAATCAAACCACTCAACCCATTGTCCTCAGGTGTCCTGAGAGCCCAGGGAGGTGGCGGGACATGTTATCAGGCAAGAGATGGCCCCTTTCCTGCTTGTGCATGCTAGACATCTCACCATGGCTCCCATGCCCTGCAGAAACACAGATTCACACCCAGGTATTCCTGGACAGACCTCACTCTCTGTCCTTCATAGGTCTTCTTGGCATTGAGAACTGAGCTCAATTTAGATCATTGCAAGGGAGTATCAGCGCTCATTCTCCATCAGACAGTAACCAAATCAGGAGGTAAAAATGGCAGGGTGAATTAACACTGCATATGGAAGACTTTTCTGTGGTTTTCTTACACTGTAAGCTCCTGAGAGTGTAAGAAGGGAGACTACATGAATGCCCCCCCAACACACCTGTAGCTCCCCACCCCACCCTGCTCCATCCTACCCGGTCTCAGTCATAACAGGCTCTTCTGGAATTAACTACGGGAAGGTCTAGGTCCTTTTGTTTTTGTGGGTTTCCTCCTGCACAAGAGCTTCCTTCCTCCTCTTTCTACCTTTTCTGTATGGGCTGCAGGTCTAAAATCCTTAAAATGAGCTCAGGATCACTGGTCACTCCCCATAGAGGGTGACAGGTCTGTGGTGAGGAGGGCAGGGCCTCCCCAGCTGACATTAGTTGTGGTGGTCGTTCTGTCTGCTGCTTTCTGGACCTGCTGCTTTCCACCCAAATCATATGCCCTAGAACTGGGCAGGGGCCCAGGAAGATGGGGGCCACACCCAGGAGATCAGGAGCACTCACTCGTAAACACAGTGTGCAGCTGTGATGACCCACAGGGGCGTGATGATGGAGCCCCCACACAGGTGGTACCCCTGGAACTGAAGGCTGACCTGCCAGGGCCACTGCGCGAGTGAGGACATGTTTCCACCAACGATGCGCGGGCTGTAACCCATCCTCAGACCACAGACTGCAGAGGGAGAGCAAGGGCTATGGGCAGATCCTGCACACCCTTCTGGAGGAAATGGTGTCACAACGGGGACCTGCTCCTCTGTCCCCCAACATCACTGCCACCCGCCCAGAGCTCACAGCAGTTCTAAGACAGCAGGGGGGTGCTCAGGGTGAGAGGTGGGCACAGGCTCACAGGGAGGCCTGAGGACGGCAGGGTGTGGTGGGGGATGAAGAGCCCTTTGGAGCAAGGAGCCTACCCCACCCCTGGATGATGACAACACAGGGATGTCAGTCAGCTCCCCAACAGGAGCAGGCAAGAGCCTTCCGCAGCCCGACCCCTCTACTGCAAGACCCCACCCCTGCAACGTGAACTCCCCCTCTTCCAGGAACCCAGGGTGCCTTCCCTGGAAATTCTATAGAGTGACAGTCGGTCCTGTCCTCTGCTGAGAAGTTGCTGGGCTGCCTTCCCCCGCCCACCGACAGGAGAGGCTGATGCTGCTCCCCTCTTCCATCAGGTGGGGGCACACAGAGGAAGGGACTCAGCCGTCCTTGGGGAGTTGGGGGACAGGGGTGCAGGCGAGCACTTGCACCCCTTTTTTCTCTGCGTTTCTCAAACTCTTACCCATGCACGCCAAGGTAACCACACGACCCGAGGCACACCCCTCCCTAGAGTGGAAAGAGAGCAGGCTTCATGAAAAATACTCCAGGCCTGTGAAATGAACACGTTTTTAACTTAACCTTAGGATAAGGGAAAAAATAAACTATTTCTTCTGCTCCTGAATATAGATTACAATTTCAGTCTATGCAAAAAACAGCTAACGGTGAGAGTGAGGTCCCGCAATTCACTGTAAAACACTTGACCAGCAGTGACGTACTGCGTGTGTGTGGTGGGCTGCTCAGTATTTTTAAGCTTCACATGGCAGAGGATGGGAGATGCACAGGGAGAAATATTGTTTAAACACACATTGGTGTCATTTGCGTGACCATTTACCCCAATGTTCTTCACATGCTAGACCCTAGGGGACACAGAAGGCTGGGGGGACAGTGTGGCAGGCTCTCTGGGACCCCTTCAGTCTGGGTTCACACACCTCAGAGAGGACTCCTCCTGGGAGCAGTGAGATGTGATCACCCCAGAATGACACACACTCCCCCACCCCAGTCCATTACACACATGCAGACCAGGGCATGTGCTTTCCTTATAACGGAGGGAAAGGGATCCCCAAATATTTGTAACTTTTTCTGCCGTTAGAGCCCCAGCTTCATCATGCAAGAGAAGCTGGTGTCACCAGACTGAGAATTTAGGACCTGGAGATGAGTTGTCAGTCTGGATTGCATGTGGGTCCCAAGGGGCTTGTTCATTCCACGATAGACAGACTGACAAGCCCGTTCTTCCCAGAGCAGAGAACACACATCTTGGAGTTTGGCCCATGGTGTCAGGAAGAGAGTTTGGAACTTGGATTTAGGATGCCTGGCTGTGTCTGCTGCTCCCCGTCTACTGGGACAAGGCAGATGACCGTCTCAGTTTTAGGTGCCCGACTCTTACTTAAGGATAGCTGATTCTGCCCCCACCACGAGTCGCTGGGGACACGTAGAGTAACTGGTGAATGTTAGAGTACTTTGTAAACAAGAAGGGAAAGTTTCTTTCTTAATTTCATGTTTTCTTTCTTCTTCCCTCCCTCCCTTCCTTCTTTCCTTCCTCCCTTCCTTCCTCTTGCTTATCTCCTTCCATTCCCAAAACATACCTGGAGTTCCTGCTACGTGACAGGCACCGTACTGCACTTATCACACGCACATCATGATTACCCTGCTACTATGTGTCCTTTCCTTTTTTCCTTGGGCCATATTTGCCTGGTTTGGGGTTAGGTTCTTGCACATCACAGCTTCAGAAATCCAGCAGATGAATTGACACCTGTGCGTACAACAGCATCGCCTAACCACTCACCTCACATACACCGATTGGTGTAATGCGGTCACCTTGTCATCTGGCAAGAAGTGATTGATAGACACAAAGTCCTCCTGGAACTGCTCCTCAATCAAGTCCACTCTGAGGTTATCTGAACTGACGTAGCTGTGAGCACATTGGAAACACAGACCTGATGTGTTAAACTTACTCTTTGAAGCTACATTTCAAATCAATCTGTGCTCAAGTCAAAAGATGACAGGCACCACACTTAGGGACATCATTTTATCCACCCCCGCAACTGTCAAAGATTTCCTTTTGCCCATAAAGTCCACACACCTTAGCAAGGTATTCCAGACCATGGGAGCTAGGATGATCCCCGCTTCTGGCTCCACGACCCTGCTCCCCCTACCCCCAGGATCCAGCCGTGTGGAGGGAGGACCACTCTGGTGTCACTGAGTGGGCCGCAGCTTGATGCATTTGCTGAAAAGACCTTCACTTGGCCTGAAGCAAGCCCCAGAGGGAGCTAAATGCAGAACCAGGTACTGCATTGTCAGCCAGGCACCAAAGTGGGTGGCAAGCTCCTCAACAACTGTGGGCTGGGGAGGTCATGGGACATCCCCGTGTGCCCCAAGCTGGCGTGGGTCCCATTGGAAAGAGATGAACAAATGGAAAGAAGCATCTCGGGAGACACCGGGACCAAGTACAAGTTTAAGGTGTCAGGCCACAGATCTTCTGGTGAACGCTGGTGAAGGGTCGAGAGATGGAAGGTGGAGAATGGAGAGCCACTGTCCCCTGCCCCGTGGAATGAAGAAAATAGCGCACAAGCTCCTCAACAACTGTGGGCTGGGGAGGTCATGGGACATCCCCGTGTGCCCCAAGCTGGTGTGGGTCCCATTGGAAAGAGATGAACACATGGAAAGAAGCATCTCGGGAGACACCGGGACCAAGTACAAGTTTAAGGTGTCAGGCCACAGATCTTCTGGTGAACGCTGGTGAAGGGTCGCGAGATGGAAGGTGGAGAATGGAGAGCCACTGTCCCCTGCCCCGTGGAATGAAGAAAATAGCGCGCTTGGCCTGCTTCACCCACTGTCAAGCAGGCTCCCATCAGGTGACCGTGGGCACTAAGGGGGATGTGTGCATAGAATGCCAAGTTCAGTCAGGTTGGGGTTGTGAGGGAAATGTCACTGAGGCAGCGGCCACAGCTGCAGCAGGCCTCCCAGGGACAGCTCCATCTGCCGATACAGCAGGCGCTGGCGTGGAGGAGCAGATTGTCGCTGGGGTGTGAGCTCCTGATGCAGGTGGCAGGGCAGTGGGCAGGGGCTTGTGACATGAAAAGGACTCCCAAATGCTGCAGCCAGAGCCCCATGAATGGTTGAAGTCTCAGAGTGGTAGAAATGATCACAACCACAACCTCAAACTCGTGTTCCTATGAACCAGGCTCAATTCCACACTCTTAAAGTCATTTGAACTCACAATGACCCTATTATTACCTCCATTTCCTAAGGGAGGAAACTGAGGCACATGTTACATAACAGGCCTGAGTCTACGCTTGGATCTGAGCCCAAGCAATCGGCCAGACAGTATTTTCATCCTTTTTTGTTTTAGTCACAGACAGCTGACCCAGGATGCAGGCACACAGAGAAGACTGAAGAAGGGCTTTCAAGGAGAGAAGTAGGAAGAATAAACAAAAAAAGAATACAGAAGTGAGTCTTAGAAACTGGAGCCATGGACAGGGAAGGAGAAAGCAAGTTTGTAGGGAAGGCAGGCGACGTGGAGGTGGCAGCCCAGAGAAATTGCATCTCCTGGACTTCCTCTTAAATGGAGCATTTTAATGGTAGGAAGGAATATTTTACCAAACGGCTGGAGAGGGACAAGGGACAAGAGGAGAGAGGGATGTCTAAGGGCTGCCCATACTGTGGGGTGGGCCCTAACTGCTTCCCGGGAGCACGGGGTGGGAAAGGGCTCGCTCTGAGCATTCTACAAAACAGGGCAAAGAGGCCTTGGGATCTGCCTGGAGAGGGTGGTACACTGAGAGAGAGGAGGAGGGGGAAAGGGAAAAGAAAGTGGTCTCCCCTCCCTGCCACTGGTGAGTCAGAGACGGGAACCAGCAGGGAACAGGAATGCCTGGTGCAGAAGCTCGCAGCTGCTTGCAGCGGGCTGTGTGTGAGTGTGTGTGTGAGCATGCATGTGTGTGAGCATGCATGTGTGAGTGTGCATGTGTGTGAGCATGCATGTGTGAGCGTGCATGTGTGTGTGAGCATGCATGTGTGTGTGTGAGCATGCATGTGTGTGTGTGAGCATGCATGTGTGAGCATGCATGTGTGTGAGCATGCGTGAGTGTGCATGTGTGTGTGAGCATGCATGTGTGAGCGTGCATGTGTGTGTGCATGCATGTGTGAGCATGCACATGTGTGTGTGTGAGTGTGTGTGTGAGCGTGCGTGCATGTGCACGTGCGGGTGTGGGTGTTGGTGTGGTGTGAGCTTCCTCCTCCTTGTCTCAGAGCAGTAAAGTCTACACCATTCCTGAAGGCATTCATGTGAGTGGCCTTTGCTGTTGTCATTGAACTTGGAGTGTGGCTGATCTCTGAATCAGGTTGGCATTGCGTGAGGAGGAGCCCGGCCTCGGGGACGTAGGTGGAAGATATTTCAGGTTTCACCTGCTTTGCAGAAAGGGTGCTGAGAACATGATGCATCAATTTTGGAAGTTGAGGACTCAGAGCAGTGTGGCTTTGATGACTGTTTCTTGGGTGCAGAGAAGCATTTCCAAGTCCGCCCTTCTCAGCCCTGCTCAGTTCCTAAGGTGAGCGTGGGAATGCAAAGAGCCTGCCTGCTTTGAACTCTGAGAGTCGAGAGTGAAGAGGAGCAAGCGTGACCTTAGGGAACCCACGGGAGCATGGCCACCATGGGGAGTCAGGAGGAAGGGGCCAGCAGAGAGAAGGAAGATAGGTCTGGGCAAAAATATGTCACCCCGATGCAAAAAACTCATGTAGGCAACACCAAATGTGGAAAAGTGAAAAATCCTCTACATTTTGCTAAACAGCTGTTTTGAGTGATGAAGTTTTCACTANCATTTTAATGGTAGGAAGGAATATTTTACCAAACGGCTGGAGAGGGACAAGGGACAAGAGGGGAGAGGGATGTCTAAGGGCTGCCCATACTGTGGGGTGGGCCCTAACTGCTTCCCGGGAGCACGGGGTGGGAAAGGGCTCGCGCTGAGCATTCTACAAAACAGGGCAAAGAGGCCTTGGGATCTGCCTGGAGAGGGTGGTACACTGAGAGAGAGGAGGAGGGGGGAAGGGAAAAGAAAGTGGTCTCCCCTCCCTGCTGCTGGTGAGTCAGAGAAGGGAACCAGCAGGGAACAGGAATGCCTGGTGCAGAAGCTCGCAGCTGCTTGCAGCGGGCTGTGTGTGAGTGTGTGTGTGAGCATGCGTGTGTGAGCATGCATGTGTGAGTGTGCATGTGTGTGTGTGTGAGCATGCATGTGTGAGCATGCATGTGTGTGTGTGAGCATGCATGTGTGTGTGTGAGCATGCATGTGTGAGTGTGCGTGTGTGTGAGCATGCATGTGTGAGCATGCATGTGTGTGTGGGCATGCATGTGTGAGCATGCATGTGTGTGCGTGAGCATGCACGTGTGAGCATGCATGTGTGTGTGAGCATGCGTGAGTGTGCATGTGTGTGTGTGAACATGCATATGTGAGCGTGCATGTGTGTGTGTGTGAGCATGCACATGTGTGTGTGTGTGAGTGTGTGTGTGAGCGTGCGTGCATGTGCACGTGCGGGTGTGGGTGTTGGTGTGGTGTGAGCTTCCTCCTCCTTGTCTCAGAGCAGTAAAGTCTACACCATTCCTGAAGGCATTCATGTGAGTGGCCTTTGCTGTTGTCATTGAACTTGGAATGTGGCTGATCTCTGAATCAGGTTGGCATTGCGTGAGGAGGAGCCCGGCCTCGGGGACGTAGGTGGAAGATATTACAGGTTTCACCTGCTTTGCAGAAAGGGTGCTGAGAACATGATGCATCAATTTTGGAAGTCGAGGACTCAGAGCAGTGTGGCTTTGATGACTGTTTCTTGGGTGCAGAGAAGCATTTCCAAGTCCGCCCTTCTCAGCCCTGCTCAGTTCCTAAGGTGAGCGTGGGAATGCAAAGAGCCTGCCTGCTTTGAACTCTGAGAGTTGAGAGTGAAGAGGAGCAAGCGTGACCTTAGGGAACCCACGGGAGCATGGCCACCATGGGGAGTCAGGAGGAAGGGGCCAGCAGAGAGAAGGAAGATAGGTCTGGGCAAAAATATGTCACTCCGATGCAAAAAACTCATGTAGGCAACACCAAATGTGGAAAAGTGAAAAATCCTCTACATTTTGCTAAACAGCTGTTTTGAGTGATGAAGTTTTCACTAAATTTCTGACTTTCCAAGTTTTGTTCTTTGGGGTTCTTGGGGAAGTGTGTGTGGACGTGGGTGTGACCACCAGGACAAGCAGGACGTGTCCAGGAAGCGACTCCAAAGGCCATGGAATGAGGAGCCATAGGACTCAGCTTTCACCTCCAGGGCCCTTCATTGCACGTTTGCATCTAGGGTCCTGCCCTGACCCTGAGGAACCCCAAAGATGCCATTTTCCATGTGCCATGAGCAAGTCACCAGGCCTGCCAGCCTCGGCCTGCCCGTCTGTGAGATGCGGGTGACGTTGCGCACGGCAGCTGTGAGGCTGGAGCAGGGCCACGTGTGGAAGTGCTGGCAGCGCCCAGCCAGGCCGCAGCCGCCTGTCTTCTCCGCTCCCACACTTACCACTTTCCCAACGGGCTGGAAACGGTCAGAACTTACCTTGGAAAACCCATCTGGGCACAGGCGACATTTGCGTAGTGCTCTTTCCAGTCATCAGAGCACATGGTCTTCCACGAAGCCGCTGCGAACACCTGGAGCACAGCGCTCTGGCCGCTGACCCGGACTGGCCGGCACCCGGGGAGAGGGTGCTGTGAGTGGGACAGTGCCCACAGCAGCCCAAGCCCTCCTCAGTGCATCCAACCTGCTGCTTATCCGCATGGCCTCCCCCTGGCAGAGCAGCCACAGTTCCTACCGTCTGGACCCCCACCCGGACTTCTTGGAGGTCTCGTCTTATTTATTGCCTGTGTAGTTTCCCCAGTTGCAGTTGAGCTCCATGGAATGGCCCTCCCTGAACACCCAGCCCAGGAGCTCCCCAGCCAAATGCCAGATGAATCCCAGCAGGACATGACATGACAGTGGCAGGACATGGACCTGCTGCACAGGTGGGAAGGGGCAGGATTGGGTTCTGCTGACCTCCTCCCTCTTTATGGTGAAAAGACAGGACCTCACCACATCGGTACTCGTCCTCCCCGTCTTTACAGTCTGACTTCCCATCACATCGAGCCGTCAGTTCAATGCACTTAAAAGACGAACGACATCTGTACTTCCCAGAGCAGTCAAAATGGACTGAGAAAAGGGGAGGAAGGCGGGAGTGTTAATGAACAGCTCTTTCAGTGTGCAGCACCAACGACTATACACCTGCCACACAGCACTGGGCTCGCCCATGAATAATGAAACCTGCATTGAAATGGCATCCCTCTCTGCAGCCTGTTTCTTCAGCCCAGTTTCTGTTCTGCATTCCAGGGGGAGGGGCTCCTGCACCCCACTTTGTCTCCCTAAGCAGCCTGGCCCGGGAGCCACAACTCAAGGTGCATTGAGACTCTGGAGGGCTCAAGTTCAAAAGAGAAACTGTGTGGCTGTGGGTGGACCCACTGAGCCGGCCGAGCAAGAGGTCGGACTAAGAACTGCAGCCACCCTGTTCTCTCTGACTCCAGGAAGGACTGTGAACCACACAGCCATGCAGGTGGCAAATTAAACTGATTTCCAATCCAATTATTTGAAAGACAATATGAGAAATGTGTCCCCATTAGGCACTCTCCATCCAAATGACCCACTTTCTCAAAAGCCACATTCACCTTATTATAAAAATAGCTGGTGTGCCTGGCATTGAGTGAACGGGCCTCTTTGTCTTCTCCACCCAGGTTGGCTCCCCCCTTCCCACCCGCAGGATTTTATTTCATCAGCTGACTTTGGACACATCTAACTGGGCAGCTTCCTTGGTGACAAAGCTCCAAGCATGGCCAACAGCCCCTGCTGGGCCCCAGACTGGACTTACATTCATGCAGGCAGATAAAGCCCCAAGTCAGGTCAGCAAACCCAGTGCTGTTTGCCTCCAGTAACGACAGTTGGGCTGCTGCACAACACAGATGTGGGGGGAGCTCATGAAAGCTTTAACACTTGCATAGGGACTTGAGAGCCTGCTAAATAATGGATTGTACTCACTGCCCAGACCAATGGCCAGTGCTAATATCAGTGCAATGATCCCAATGACGATGATTGGAAAAAACTTCAATGGCAGCAG
>NW_007727538.1:279491-280017 GCF_000696425.1 Galeopterus variegatus
GAGCAACATAAAACAAAGAAATGCAGCTCTCTGTTCCCCTCCCTCTATGCAGCAAATGTCCCAGCCCGAAGAAAGTTGCCTCAATTAGAGAAAGGGCCACTTACCGAGGGACACATTCTCTAGACATTCAGTCTCACCCTCTCCAACCCTGACCCAGTTCTGTCCATCCTGGGTTAGGGGATAGTGTTATGGGTTGAATAGTGTCCCCCTCAAAAAGATATGTGGAGGTCCTAACCCCCAGGACCCCAGAATGTCATCTTATTTGGAGAGAGGGACTATACAGAGGAATCAAGTTCGGATGAGGTCATTAGAATGGGTCCTAATCCAAAGTGACCGGTGTCCTTATAAAGGGAAATTTGGATAAGGAGACAAACATGCATAGAGGGAAGATGAGAGGAAAAGACATGAGGAGAAGACAGCCATGTGAAGATGGAGACAGAGGTTGGAGCGATGTGTCTATAAGCCAAGGAACACCAAAGACTGTTGGCAAACCACCAGGAGCTAGGAGGAGGCCAGGAAGGATCTC
>NW_007727538.1:280873-285048 GCF_000696425.1 Galeopterus variegatus
GTGACCAACACAGAGCGAGGGAGGAGGATGGACTAGCAGCGAGGTCTTTGTTACAGGCCTGCATGAGCCACGCAGCTTGCTCGTGGCTGTGTCCTCAGTACCTAGAACAGCACGGGCACACAGTAGTCCTTGATAAAAATTTGCTAGATGTATGAATGAGTGACTGAATGAATGACATCATGATGGTGAAGGTTGTTCAACTCAGGATCAGATACCAGCTGGGGGCAACCCACCTGTGGTCTGGAGTTGGCAGAGGGGCTTTTCTTTTCAATCCCCTAGAAGGAGCCTGCACCAAATTAACAATTTTCCTCTATTGAGAGGCTCACCCTCTATTTTACACTTAAAACATCAGCAGGGACCCCAGAAAGGACCTCTGATTATCTCAGCTGTTCTGTACCTAAGTTAGATTTAGGAAATGACTCCACATTGTGGAATCAAAGACAGATGCTTCATTAGAAACTCTGCATTGGTGCCTGCCCGCTGCTTCTCAGCCAGGCTGCCCTGTGGGTGCTACAGAGTCCCCCCGGCCCCCGCCACCCCAGTCTGTGCTTGAGGGCCTGCCTGGAATAAAAACAAAATGCATGGTATCTCTCCAAAGAGAAATGTGAATGATAAACAAGCATGAAAATTTCAACCTCTCTGGAAATGATGAAAACGTAAATTAGACATAACCACATGCCATTTCCACAGTGACATTATTATTATAGCCACTGCTGTCCGAAGGGAAAGGAAATGACCCCCACTTACAGTCCCTGGGATATAAATTGTGCAAGCCTTCCAACAGTGTAAATTGGAAATAGGTAACAAAAAGCTTAAAAATGGATGAAATTTTTGACCTGGTACTTCCACTTCTAGGAATTTATTCTAAAATGTCACCATAGTTGTATACAAATTCCTACCTAAAAGGACACTTAGAAGAGTGGCACTTATTACACTGATTCATGGAAACAGCTTAAATGACCCACAAAAGAGAACTAGCAAAATAAAAATGGAATATCCATTTAATGGAATACCTACAGAGATACATAACATGATACAGAAAACAGGTCAGCAAACTTTTTCTGTAAAGCACCAGATAGTAAATACTTTAAACTTTACCAGCCCTATGGTCTGTCCCAACCACCCAACCCTGCCCTTGTGGCACAAAGGCAGCCATAGACAGTATGCGAAAAAATGGGTGTGTCTTTGTTCCAATAAAACTTTATTTATAAAAACACATGGTGGGCCAGATTGAATCCCTGGACCATAGTTTGCCAGCTCCTGAAAAAATTTATTTAATGCCTTAGGAATATGAACATGATATTGTTAAGTTTTTTAAAAAAGCTTCAAAACGGTACAAAAAAGAAATATGAACATGATATTGTTAAGTTTTTTTTAAAAGCTTCAAAACGGTTAATTTTTTTAAAAAAGCTTCATGTCACTCAAAAAGGGAAATATAAATGTATGAGTAGAAAAGGCAAGCGATCTAGTAACAAAGTGCTAATAGGGTTATCTCTAAGGAAGGGTGTGATTGTGGGTAATGTTTTTTTTCCTTTTTGTCTTTTTTTCGTGACCGGTAACGGGATCGCAACCCTCGGTGTCGCGCCTGCACTGCGCTCAACCAGTGAGCGGACCGGTCTCTATATGGGATCCGAACCCTCAGCGGGAGCGCCACCACGCTCCCAAGCACCGCACTCTACCGAGTGTGCCACCGGGCCAGCCCAATTTTTAACAATCTTTTGGTTAACTGTATTTTCTAAATTTCTATAAAGAACAATACATTGCTTTATTTTTTTTTTTTAAGTTTTAAAAAGTTTTTTTCCTTCCCACTACCAGGAGTTAATCATAAGGAAATCATCTAAAATTAGGAAGAAATATCACAGCACTGTTCATGTACAGATTACTTACATTACAAATACATTAGAAACAATCATACGTCAAATGGTGATCAAACCAGTTATGTACATTACACGTCTGCCTGGTAAACGCTGTGATGCCCTGAACACAGATATTTATAGAAACCAAACAGCACGTGGAAACTGTCTGTGCCTGTACTGTGCGGGAAACCACACTCATAGGCAAGCACGGGAAGAAAATATATGCAGACATAAAAACCAGGTAAGTTTTGGGGGTGAGGTGATTACAGGGGATTTTTTTTCTTTCATTTGTATTTATGCTAATTTTTGAGCCATATTTTTAAATTGTGTCTCTTTGCACTTAGGTGAAACCTCTCTCCCACCTCCCCTCATTTCCATATCTCCTCCATGTCAGTTGCCCAGGTGTTCTAAAAGGAATCGTTAGGGTAGCCCCCACTCCAAGTTTTCTGTAACCTTACCCAGGGTTGAGAAGGAACACTCTGTTCCTTTCCAGGGGTCAGTATTCCAAGTGCATCCAAGCCCTGACTTCTGGGACCAGCAAGCCCACAGCTCACTTTGACCAGTCCTGATAAGCTCTTGCCACAAAGTTCCTGGCTGGATAGCATGCATGGAGTCCACTGCTTTTACTGCACAGTTGTGACTTATTCACGAAACCAGCTTTCCTTCCTCTAGCTGCTAGTAACAACTCTGTCATCTACTGATGAATTTTAATCTAGGCATCTAGTACCCGTGGTGACGTTCAGTTATTTTAAATTTTCTGAAAGGACTGGTGGTCATTGCTTCTCAGGACTTCCTGGAGGGCTCAGAGATTTCCCCTCTGGGTTTGACCCCCTCCAGGATTGACTGGGGCAACTGCACAGCCCCAATCTCTAAAAACCTCCAACTAGAGAGTAAAACACCTGCCTGCAGGGAGTTAGCAAGGAGCTGGGCAAAATGATTCCCTGTTGAAAGCCCCTTTTCTCTGGGATTCTGCATATCTAAGGAGGTTCAGATGTGCAGCCCAGGAGTGTAAGGACATTTGGGGAGATATATTCCACCACAGGGACACTCAGCCACATTTGTCATCCAGACAAGGAGCAGGGTCAGAAATCACAGGATCCCACCTGGTTTCACCCACCTGGCGCAACAGTACTTATTTTCAAATCATCAAGGCCAAACAGCGATCGGAAGGAGAAGGGGGCTTCAGCCGCAGGTGGGTCATTTTCCCCCATGGTGACGATTTCAGGACCTCTGAGATCTGGCTCCACCTCCACCTCCACCTCCACCTCCTTAGCCGAGAAAGAACATAAAGCATTTGTTTCCCTATTTATAGTTTTAGCATCAGGTGTGTCTTTGTCATAGCTTAAATCTTTGAAATCCGACAATCCACATGAAGTACCTTCAGTACTGACTAATCAAAAACACCTATCTAGTGAGAAGGCATTCTCTTCTGAACCTAGCAGATAACAGAAAACTTCTACAGTTAGTGAAAAAGTATAAGCATAATTCCACGAAGATAATGACTTTCCTGTTGTTTGTTCAACCGTCGTCAAGTCAGTTGAACAGGACACGTTTAGAAATAGGCCCCTCTACCATTAAGAAGTCATGGCATCATTATTTTTCGGAATATAAATTACTTTCAAAGTGCTTTCGATCTCTCTTTTGAGATTGTTTTTCATCTGCCCCACGTAAATGCAATTCTTTGCCTACACACGTGGTACACCTACCATAAGCATAAGAAGTTTTAATACTTACATAAGTCCGTGTCCCCCAAAATGTAGATGGCACCAGGGGAGGGATGCTCAGCCACAATATGAGTAACTTCCCCTAAACACAGCCCTTTCCTGGCTCACACAGGCATGACCTAATTAAGGATGAAAGTATCCCAGCCCTTGGGTGCCCAGTCCTCCCCCGACATAGCAAAGTGGGGAGTGGCTGGGGGCAGCAGGCTCGCACCAACGCAACACTAGGGCTCTGTCTCCTACGAGAATTCCACCTGTCACAACACCACGGAGGCAGAGGCCTCTCACAGTCATTCCGTGCAGGAGGGCGGAGGGAGCAAGAGACGGCAGAATGTTCCCAATTAAATTCCAATTCACTCTCCCAGGTTTCAGGCACGCGTCTCTAGGAACCTGCTTTCCCCGAGTGCTCAAATCGACAAAGGCTCCCACAAGCATATAAACAGAGATACCAGAATCTCCCATTTTAATTTTCTTTCTGGCTACCTGTTGCAATGTTTGAAATTCCGAAGGGAACTATGAAGGCATTTAAAACGAACTTAGTTTCACATGGTCATAGTAAAATCTAAGCAAGAGTTATATGCTAAAAATGTTTATTTCT
>NW_007727538.1:285105-289099 GCF_000696425.1 Galeopterus variegatus
CGCACCAACGCAACACTAGGGCTCTGTCTCCTACGAGAATTCCACCTGTCACAACACCACGGAGGCAGAGGCCTCTCACAGTCATTCCGTGCAGGAGGGCGGAGGGAGCAAGAGACGGCAGAATGTTCCCAATTAAATTCCAATTCACTCTCCCAGGTTTCAGGCACGCGTCTCTAGGAACCTGCTTTCCCCGAGTGCTCAAATCGACAAAGGCTCCCACAAGCATATAAACAGAGATACCAGAATCTCCCATTTTAATTTTCTTTCTGGCTACCTGTTGCAATGTTTGAAATTCCGAAGGGAACTATGAAGGCATTTAAAATGAACTTAGTTTCACATGGTCATAGTAAAATCTAAGCAAGAGTTATATGCTAAAAATGTTTATTTCCATCACAGGAATAGCTTTGAAGAATTTCTTAGAAAACTCACAAGTTCTCACTTTCAGCCATTTTTGGCTTTGATTCTTGCTGATACTTCTGCCTGTTATCTGCATGTGACAAATTATGGAGTTTACCTGATTAAAAAGAATAAGCATAAATGGAAAAACACCTTCTCAAAGATCAAACCTGGGGAAGAGGTCCCCTTCCAAACAAGCCATCGCTGGCAGTTTGTACAACATCAAGAAACATAGAAAAGCGTCTTTGGGACGCGTCTGCTCTCCCCACACCAAACTGACTCACCATTTCTGGAGCCGCCATCATTAAAAGCAGAAGTAATCTCCTTTTGCATCATAAAAACAAGCGTGATGGTGAGCAGGTTGCCAAAGGGAGAGTCCAGTCAGGGAATATTTTCACCCAGTCACTCAGCCTTGTCGACTTAATCATCCAGCGGATGGCATTATCGTGGCGTCTGTGTAACCCGATCTGGATGTGGCTATCAAGTAGCCCATGGTGGTATGGCTACAGAGACCAGGAAGGGGAAAAATGTGGCTTCCCTTTAATTAGTAAGTAAGGTGAGCAAACCTTTTCAGAAACTTCACATAAGAAAGTCATTGGAAGCAGGCACTCCTTTTATTTGAAAGAACAGACCCTGCCCAGTGCTGAGGCCATAGCCAGTGAGAGGGGCAGGTGAGTTCTTTGGTGGAGGCTTCCATCCCTCCAGGTGATGAGCCCCAGGTGTAGTCCTGCATCTGCCATGCAGACAAAAGGGAGGGAGGCGACCGTGTTCAGTGTCACGAGTGTCCAGAGACATGTTAGGTTCCATTCTGAAGGTGCTTCTGTGTCCTGAGAAGCTCCTGCACAAGCACCTAGTCTACCAGGAGAGGGCAGACCCCCTCTGCTGTGGGGAAAGCCGGGGTCTCGGTGCAGCAAATGCTCATCGCCTCTGCCGCGAGCCAGGCGTCCAGACATGGAACAGACAGCAGAGGAGAGACAAAGTGTTCACAAGTGCCCTCTGATGATGGTGTGCACTGGGAAGAGACTAGGCTGGTGAAGGGTGGAGAGGGATGGGGACAGAGTGAAGTGTGGCCTCAAGAAGATGTGACCATCTAGCTGAGACTTCAGGGAGGGGGCAAAGTGAGTCTTGTGAGATGAAGAGAGGACATACTGAGCAGGGCACCCAGCCATGCCAAAGGCCTGGAGGAGAGGATGTGCCGGAATGTTTGGGGCCCTGCACCTGGGGGTGGTGATGAGGGGAGGGCAGTAAGAGGCCAGGCCAGCAGGGCTGACACACAGATCACAAGGGCCCAGGTCCGTTGGAGGACTCTGGCTTGGTTTCCGTGGGATCGAAAGCCACGGAGGATCTGAGCGGGACAAAGTTGGGACTGACACACAGTGCAAAGTGCAGGATGGGCTCAAGATGGCCGCCAGGGAGCTGCTGCAGAACATGGCCACAATGCCATGACTTGGACCCAGTCACTGTCACTGCAGACAGTGAGAACTGGCTGGATGGGGACCGATTTTTAAGGTAGAGTTGGCAGGATTTGCCGATGGCAATCAGCATGGAGACATATTCAGGCAATCACTGTTTAATTCAGTCTCATTTTCCCACCTGCCAGTACCAGCCCACACATCTGTCAATGTCTCTTGGATTTAGTATGAGGTATCCCTTAACCTCACACATCCCTCCTCCACCTCTTCCCTAACAACTCTCTTCAGCTCCTGCATGAATATTTGCAGGAAATTCAGCACTTAATTCTTTCTCTGCTATCACCTGTATGTTGCAGGTAATGCTCCCATCTGGAGTTCAATTCCTAGAGGGCATTGTCTGGAACTATCCTGAAACCCCTACGATATCCAGCACAAAGATGAGTGTGTGATAGGGGTTCATATACATTGATGAGCTGATTACCAACCAAGGTGGACAAATAACACAGAATAGACACACAGATAACCAAAAGCAACCATGAGGTCATGTTAACATCTGTGTCAGATGCAGGTGAAAGGTCAAGCCAATTTTTCAGGGGATAGCTGGGAGAGGCCCCATAAGAGTAGCTATAAAGTAGCCTCCCCCCAAAAAATAAATAAATAAAATAAAAATAAAGTAGGCTCCCTTGCTATAAAGTAGCCTCTCAGAAAGTTTACCTACAAATTAATTCTCTTGAGATTAAAATAAAATTTTAAGGGGGCCGGCCTGGTAGTGCACTGGAGAGTGCGCCGCTTGGGAGTGTGGCGGCGCTCCCGCCGAGGGTTCGGATCCCATGTGGAGACCGGTTCCCGCTCACTGGCTGAGCGCGGTGTGGGCGCAACACCGAGGGTTGCGATCCCGTTACTGGTCAGTAAAAAAGACAAAAAGGAAAAGAAATAAAAAAATAAAAAATAAATAAATAAATAAAATTTTAAGGAATCAGAGAAACAAGCATATTTGTGGCTGGTATGTGATATTCATTGAGCTCGTGTCTTGAGGAGCCTTGGTTTAGAGGTAAGAGAACCAGTATCCTATCCTGATAGTCTCCTGGGCGCTGTGCAAAGCTTGGTGACCATTTGCATACAGCTTAGTTATAGGCACTTTGCTTTAATAAGTGAAGGGAGAAACAGTCAATCAGGAAAATCCAGCTTTTTCTTTTCTTTTTTAAAAAAAGATGACTGGTAAGGGGATCTTAACCCTTGACTTGGTGTTGTCAGCACCACGCTCTCCCAAGTGAGCCATGGGCCATCCCTGAAAGGTTATTTCTAACATGATTATAGAATGACCTGAAAGGATATTTTATACCCTTGAGAAGGTCCCAAAAGAAACTCTGAACATTGACTGTTGGACTCAGAAAATGGAGTCAGTGCCATAGAAGCACCCATCTTTTCTAACTCTGCCTCCTAATCCTCAACAAAATATTAGCAAACAGAATACAATGGCACATCGAAAAGATTATACATCATAATCAAGTGGGATTCATCCCAGGGATGCAAGGATGATTCAATATATGCAAATCAATAAATGTGATACACCACATCAACAAAATCAAGGACAAAAATGATATGACCATCTCAATAGATGCAGAAAAAGCATTTGACAAAATTCAACATCCTTCATGATAAAGACTCAGCAAATTAGGTATACAGGGAAAGTACCACAACACAATAAAAGACATATACAGCAAACCCACCACCAATAACATCCTGAATGGGGAAAAACTGAAAGGCTTTCCTTTAAGAACAGGAACAAGGCAAGGATGCTCATTCTGACCACTCCTATTTAACATAGTATTGGAAGTACTAGCCAAAGCAATCAGGCAAGAGAAAGAAATAAAGGGCATTCAAATGGGAAAAGATGAAGTCAAATTGTCCCTGTTTGCAGATGACATTATTCTATATATAGAAAAGCCTAAAGACTCTACCAAGAAACTCTTAGAGCTGATAAACAAATTCAGTAAAGTTGCAGGATACAAAATCAATATGCAAAAATCAGTAGTGTTTTCATACTCCAGCAATGAACTTGCAGCAAAAGAAATCAAGAAAGCAAGCCCTTGGTTAGAGCGTGGTACTGATAACACTAAGGTCAAGGGTTTGGATCGCGGTACCAGCCAGCCACACACACACACACACACACACACACACACACA
>NW_007727538.1:289710-302991 GCF_000696425.1 Galeopterus variegatus
TAGAGTCAGAAACAGACTAACATATATGCAACCAACTGATTTATAGTAAATGTTCTACACCAATTCACTAGCCAAGGATGGCCCTTTCAATGGGAAAAATAATGAAACTTCACCCTTACCTCACACCATACACAAATGGATTCAAATGGATTGTAGAGCTAAATATGAATGGTAAAAGTATAAAACTTCTAGAACAAAACAATCTTCATCAATGTTGCATTAAGAATTTCTTAAACAGGGTGCAAAAAACTCTAACCAGAATTTGCACAAATTGATAAGAAAAAGCAAACAACTCAATGAAAAAAATGAGCAGAAACTATAAACGGGCACTTCTCCAAAGAGGATATTAAATGAACAGTACACCTGTGAAATGATGCTCAATATCACTATCCTTGAGAAATGCAGATTGGAACCACAGTGATACACCACCACACACTCACCAAAATAGCTAAAATTAAAGAGACTGCTAGCATCAAGTGTGGGCAAGAATCCAGTGTAGTCAGAACTCCCATCCACTGTTGTGAGAGGGCAGTTGGTACATCTGCTATGTGAAACTGCTTGGCAGTTTCTAACGAAGTATGCACAAGCCCGTGACCCAGCAATCCCACTCCTAGCAGAAATGCATACATAGGACACTAAAAGACACATGCGGAATGTCTTCAGCAGCATTATTCATAATAGCCAAACAAATGAAAACCACCCGAACGTACATCAACAGAGAAATGGAGAGATGAATCATGATACACTTATCAAACAGAACGCTACACAGCAATGACAGTGAACTAACTCGGACTACAAGCAATAACAAGGATAAATTTTACAAACATAATTTTGGGCAAAAGAAACCAGACTTGAAAGAATACGTGCTATACAGTTCTACTTACATGAGGCTCAAAACTAGGCACAGTGAACGTGCAAGTGAGCATAGCAGGTACCTTTGCAGGGGAGGGGAGACAACCAGGAGGAGGCTGAGTGGGGGCAGGAGTGCTTCTGAGGTCTGAGAATGTTCTAGAGCAGGCCTTCTGCACCTTGGCACTACCCACATTTGGGGCCAATGGTTTTTTGTTGCGGAGAAGTAAATCTTATCCCGTGAACCGCAGCATTCCTGGCCTCTACCCACGAGGTGCACAATACCTCCCCCGCCACCAGTCGTGACAACCAAAAATGTCTCCAGACATTGTCAGATGTCCCCTTGGGTGGCAGAGGTGCAAAATACCCCTGGCTGCAGATCAGTGTTTTATTGCTAGTCCTGGGAGTCGTAGGGGTGTGTGCTCACTTTACCAAAATTCCTTGTGCTGTACACGTGTGATTTGCCATCTTCTCTGTATGCACATTAAACTTTTTAAAAAAATTTAAGTTAAAGAACAAGTCAATGAACAACTAAAAGGACCAAAGTTTTAGAGCAAGCAGGGACAATAGATCCAGTGTAGTTTAATGTCTCGTTTGCAGACATGGAGACGGAGATCCAGGGTCGCTCAGGGTGGGCGGTCTTCTCTGTATGCACATTAAACTTTTTTAAAAATTTTAAATTAAAGAACAAGTCAATGAACAACTAAAAGAACCAAAGTTTTAGAGCAAGCAGGGACAATAGATCCAGTGTAGTTTAATGTCTCATTTGCAGACAAGGAGATGGAGATCCAGGGTCGCTCAGGGTGGGCGGCGGAGAACTCCCACCGCGGACTGCTGCTCCCGTTTCCTTCCTCCGTGCTGTCGTGTGTTCTTGCTCCCAGCTGCCACGCAAGTCGGTATAGACGCTGATCCCACACAGGGACTCAGTTGGACCTTCAGGTCCTGAGCCCTGTTGTGGAAACAGTAAGGGCTGGTGTGAGCTGCATCAGCTCCCTGCAAGGAGAATTCTGAAAACCTATGTCTCATGCAAACAGGATATTAGCTTTTGTCAGAAAGATCAAAAAGGGCTTGAGGTTTTTCTTCGGGGCCTCCGCCTCTCCCCCTTTCTCTTCTCACTTTATCTGCTCGGTTCAGCTTGCAGGCCAGCCTCTTGCACTGCGGGCAGGAAGAGATGGCAGCAGGGGAGACGCAGCTCTACGCCAAGGTCTCCAACAAGCTCAAGGGCCGCCGCCCGCCCTCAATCCTGGACCCCCTCCTGGCCATGGGCTTCCCGGCGCACACCGCGTGAGTACTGCCAGCGCCGCACCCGGGGGCATGTGCCCGGGTCCTGGAGGCTGGCTGGGGGGGCTGGAGACCCTCCTGCCGCCCCCTCAGCACCGCAGCGCCTGGGCGCTGGCTTCCTGTTGCAGCAGTGCACCTCGCAGGGGCAGAGATCGTCTCAAAAGAAGGCCTTTTCCTACTTTTTACAAAGGAGATGATCTTTACCTCTGAAAGACCAGCTCCACTGGCCGGCTGATGGGGGGACCCGGAAGTTGTGAAAATTAGAAATCAGGTGTTACTCGGGCCACCCCCTTCTTTGGGGTTTGGAGGAGTGTGGGGCCTGGTTGTAGCCTCTTTGTGTGCAGCTCAGTGACTCTGACTGTGACATTCAAGGTATTTCAGACTCTGATGTGAAGGGCCCCAAAGCCACTGAGTCTCCAGCGCTGTTGAGAGAGTAGTCAGCAAGATCATGTTTCTGAATAGTATAGGGAAAGCCCTTTATCCATAGGCACAGTCTCCTGAATGTCCAGTAACAAAGCAAAATGGTTGAGAAACTACAGAAAAGGTGTCAGCGCCTCCTACTTACGCAAGAAGGTCGGTATGTGGCAAATGTCAGCGTTAGATATTACCGCTCTCAGAGAGGGAACAAACCAATATGGACGTTGGGTTACAGCTGTCACAGCAAGGGGTTTCTTAGATCTGGTCCTCCACAGAGGCTTATTTACACGAAAAGTTTAAGTCACCTGGGGTCTGGGAGGGAGCCAAGCCTTCCTTCGACATTATAGCAAAACTGGATGAAGTAACTTTGGAGCTACACGCCTCTCTTCTCCCCAAATCAGGGCTTTGTCCTCACTGTTAGGCTCATGGTAAATCAGGGATCTGTCAAAAGGGAAAGGGTGGCTGCCGTGTGTGGGACATCTTCCCCACGCCACTCCCCCGCCTGGGTGGAGACGCAGGGCACCGAGGGCAGGGCGCCAGCCAGGCCTCCGCCACTGACCGAGCCACACCGTGTCTCACTACTAACATTGTGGCGCCTCACATGCAAAATCCTTCTAGTGTAAACCTTAGATTCGTGTTGCGGGAGAGAAATGTGTTCTAAACGTCTTGCTTAGGCTGGAGTACCTCAAAGTAAGGTTCCGGCCAAGGCCTCCCTGTGAAAGAAAGCCTCTCCAGGTAGCTGCATGCCCGTCGGATTCCCCAAAATACAGCGCTGGCCAGCACCGCGGTGGGTGCCTCGTGCTGTTTCTGGCCTGCATTCCTGAATAAATTACCTTAGCCATTCCACTCTGTTCAGTTTGGTCCAGTTCAGCTAAATTCAATGTACATACCTCCCAGGTGACAATGGTGGATGTCCAGGGCCCTTGCGGTGGCAGGGGAAACTCGTGGGCACAGTGCATCGTGAGGAGTCCCTGGGCAGTGGGAAGCCAGTGGAGGGCTGCAGGCAGCCTGTCTGTGCGGCCTGGGAAGGGAGGCTGCCTGGAGGAGGAGGCAGGCTTGAGCTGAGCCTCACAGGGTCGGTGGGATCTCACTGAGGGGTGCTGGGGAGGCTGCATTTGATGGGTGGGACGGTTTTGCTCTGGTACAGGATGTGGGGGAGGTGGGAGATGGACTGCAGGAGTGGACAGAGGCCGGTCTGGGGCACTCGGATGCCAGGCCAAGGACTGAAGTGGGAGCCTTGGGAGGAAGGTGAGTAGAGAGATTCAAGCAGGTCAGCATTGTCAAAAAGCACAGTGATGGTCATGTGGGGGACCGAGACCTGGGCACCAAGCTCCCAGCCGGGAAGCCTAGCAGGCGGGCCTCACCAGGAGGACGCCCTGAAGGCCTGCTGTATGGAGGCCACCCCCTGCTTCTCCCACCCATCCCAAAGAGTGGACAACTCTGAGTGTCCTGTGTTTATTTTCTGCAGGCTAAAAGCGCTGGCAGCCACTGGAAGAAAGACAGTGGAGGAGGCCTCTGACTGGTGAGTGGGGCTGTCAGCAGAGACGCAGGAACTCCCAGGGGGACCCCGGGAGGTGCCCAGCACCCTCTGGGCAGGAGGGACCACTATGCAAATGAAACATGGTCACCTGGAGCCTACCCGCCAGCACCAGGGGAGAAGCCAGAGCCCTCGTTTAAGATGGAAAGAGAAAGGAGAACTTTGAACAAAGCTTTTTTCACTGAAAAATCCAAATTCAACTCTTCAAAGAAGAGAAAAACTTATGTGATTTGTTGAATAAATAGGGAGGAGCCACTTTTGCTGATATAAAATCTCTATTTTTGCTAATATAAAGTCCCACGCTGTCAGGCTGCCTGGTGGGAAGGGAAGGCACTGGTGGCCCTGAATTCCCCCCCAAGGCATCAGTACCAGGTGGTGGGTTGGGGTGAGAGCTCTGGGTCGACGCAGCCAGCCCACACGCAAGCCATGAGACTCCACAGGCCGCCCACTGCCACGGGCCTCAGTTTGCAGAGAATCAAGAAGATTCTCTGAAACCTGTTCTCTAAAACCCTGTCCAGCCTGAATGTGCCACACTCCCGTTACTCTGCCCTGAGGCAGAAAGTCCCTCACGCTCTGATCTGAAAGCACACGACACAAGCCAGGTCCTACAGGGCCGGACTGTCGTCCCCAAGCAGGATGACAAGTAAAACTGAAATAGGTCTCGGAGTGTCTGAATGTTCTCAATGGGAACCCCCTTCCTCCTCTGAAAACTCCAGGCCAAGGGCAAAATACATAGCCCCTCCCTGGGACAAAGGGAAATGCCCAGAAGCCTCTGAGTTCGTCCAGCTCTAAAGTATGTCTGAATGTTCTCAATGGGAACCCCCTTCCTCCTCTGAAAACTCCAGGCCAAGGGCAAAATATGTAGCCCCTCCCTGGGACAAAGGGAAATGCCCAGAAGCCTCTGAGTTCGTCCAGCTCTAAAGTCAGCTGCCCAATTTGAACTCAAAACCAAGCCCCCTGCAGTGAGGTGCACGGCCAGTCCCTGCCGGTTATGACCCATCCAGTGAGACAAGGAGACCTGCCAGGGAATGATGGGGAGACAGTGGAGTACCCTAGACTCAGCCAAGAATGGGCCAACATCTCACTAGTAATCAGGGAAATGCAAATTAAGATACCATTAAAACAAAAAAGGAGCTTCAAGAGTAGTCGAGGCAAGGCAGGGGTGGCCTCACACTCTACCAGCTGCACTATGAAGGCAGCCTGGGTGTCCACCGACATCGAGAGTGTGTGTAGTGAACACCCAGCAGCTCCACGGCCAAGCACAGTCCCTGGAGAAACACAGGGCCGAGAAGACACGTACAGAGATCTTCATTACGTGTTATTTTTTTCAAAGGAAAACAATTTAAGTCTCCACATGAGAATGCACAAGTGCAATGTTACATGTGCGTATGATGGACTATTACACAGCCTTTAAAAGACTCACAGGAGCAACCTTAACTTGATGTGCATGTGCCAACGTGGATAAATTGCAAAAACGTATTGTGGAGTAAAAATGCAAGCTGCAGAATAATCTGAACAATAGTTTATTATTTATAGAAAACACACACGAGAGCTATCCTTAGATTTGTTACTTAGATTTCTGGGAAAAAACAAAGCAAATTTATAATTGGGGTTAACTCCAGAAAGGGGGAAGAAGGGAAACAGGATGTGAAGGGGTATATCTCCCTCTATATTTTCTATCAAAGAGAATGTGTTTGTGCGTAAGTAATGTTTTCCCAAGTGACTGGATGCTCCTTTCTAAACTCAATATTATATGACGAGCACTTCTTTGAGTCACTAGAAATTCTTCAAGCCATAGTTTCTAATGAATACATGATAAATAGATTTACTATCATTTGTCTAATTTTTCCTTCTTTCTCTATAATAAATATTTTATTTATAGTTTCGTCTATACGTTTTACTCTTTCCTGGGAACAAATTCCTGGAAGTAGAATTATTGGTTCAAAGGGTATAAGTATTTTAAGGCTCTTGATATAAAATCAAATTGTTTTACATAAAGGTTGTACAAATTCATCCTGAAGTCTCACTGCACCTTTGACACAACTGAGCATAACTTATATCCTTTAAAGCAAGTATGTTTTAATTTGACAGATGAGGAAAATGATGTCTCATGGTTTTAATTCTGTTTTTATTACTAATGAGAAAGAACCTGTATTTTGGGTTGTATATGATATTTCCTTGTTTTCAAAATAACTTCCTGAATCTACAGAAAATATAGTAGCCCCTTAAATTTTGTCTAGTTTTTTGTGGTTTTGATTTTTGTATTTAACTTGAAGTTTAAGATGAAATTTCAACTTCCTCTTATTTTCTCTGTCTTTGGCTTTGGACTCAGTGCAGCCTGGGTCTGAGTGCAGGGGCAGCTGGCCAGCCCCGCTGCCTGGCACCTCTCACCCATGGCACGGCTGGAGGGTGAATCTGGGTAATGTGCGTACACTGCGTGCTCAGCCTGCCCAGGATTTTGAGTTGCTGTCGTTGCTATCATTTGTCCTCATCATGACACGAGGTGAAGGTGGCCTCTTCTCTGCCACAGGCTGCGTTGTCACTGCAATGACCCTTCCCTGGATGACCCCATCCCGCAGGAGTATGCCCTTTTCCTCTGTCCCACGGGGCCCCTGCTGGAAAGACTTCAGGAGTTCTGGAGGGAGAGCAAGCGTCAGTGTGCGAAGAACAGAGCTCATGAGGTCTTCCCGCACGTGACCCTCTGTGACTTCTTCACGGTGAGTTGGCCCCGGCGTGCCTTGCATGCCAGTGCCACAGCAGCTCAAGTCATTTTTCTGTGATAACCAGGAATGATAGAACAAAACTGATCCACTTCAATGAAATGGTCCAGAACTGCAGTATTTGCTGGCCCCTTGTGTGGGCCATCCTCCGCTTTCCTCCTCGCCTTCATCTGGACAACTCCTATTCATCCTTCAGGACCCCACTTGTTTATCCCCACTGTTTTTCAAGTTTTCCCCAGCTCCGCAGGCAGAAGTTGTTCCCCTTTCTGTTCCTGCTGTCTTTTTGTTTATATCTCCAGTGGTGCTTTCGTGTTGTATGACATTGTGTCCAGGGCAGCTCTGCATCCGTCACCAGACTGAGTCCCTTAAGGGAAGGCATGTGCTCAGTCACCTTTGTACTCCCAGAGACGAGCATAGCATTTCAAATAGAGCAGGTGCTTCCTAAGTGTGTGATGAGTCAGCTGAAGAAGGGGTGACTGTAGGCTCTTCACAGATGAAGTTGTCTCAGAGCAGCCCTCTGATTTAGAAGATGGTTGAATAAGGAGGTACGGGGAGGTGAGCAGGACGTGGGGGCTGCTCAGAAGAGAAGGAGGTACAAGGACAAGGGAGGGAGGGATAGGCGTCTACTTCCTCCGAGGCTCCCATCAGAGGAACCTGGAGAGGGACACCCACTTCCACTGTTCCCGGGCCTGCCCCAGCGCTGCTGTCAGCTCCCCAGCCCACGGCCATCCCACCCCTAGGTGGTCAGCTGAGCGCCCCCTGCAGGCATCATCTGTTCTGGCCATTTTGAGGGATTCCCCTCCATTCCAACTCCAGGCTCCAGAGTGCTGGGGGAAGGGGAAAGCAAACCTCTGCAGGAGAAAGGTTTCTAGAAGACATCCCAGGAGAAGCAGCACCTTCCAAAGCCTCTTTTCATCACCCCAGTTTTCCTGAGACTTGGGGGACTCTCAGACACAGTACTAAACCCAGGAAAGTCACAGGCAAACTGGGTCAGTTGGTCACCCTACGTTGACATCGATGGCATTTGTGACAGTCAGACTCCTCTGGCTTGCCATCAGGAGCTCAACAGGGAAGGGAAAGGCAGCCAAAGCCTGTGGTGAAACGTAGTCTCAGAAATCAGATAGGCTCAGTGACAGTGGTGAGAGAGCAGAACTCAGCCCCCCAGCTGCTGCCCTTCCCCTAGAGATTCACACACACACACACACACACACACACACACACACACACACACATACACATGCATGTACATTGCATATACACACAGAGACACACACATGTACACTGCATATACACAAACATACACACACGTACACTGCATATACACACACACGTACAGTGCATATACACACACGTACATTGCACACACACAGAGAGACAACATGCACAGACACACATGCACACACAGAGACACACATGTACATACACACAGAGAAAGACACACAAACACACACAGAGAGACACACATGTACACACATGCATACACACAGGTGGAAGGCTCAGCGGCTGGAGGTGCCAGCTAACTGCTCCCTTCACCACTGGTTCTGAGCAGTGTACCCCTGCAGCCTCTGGGTCTCCTGGCAGCCGACCCACAATCCTGAGCAAAGCTATGGTCCTGGGAGTACAGAAAAGGGACTGGCCAGGAGGTGCTGTAGGGATGAAGCCAACATGACACAAAGGAGGGACGCAGTTAATCATGAGGGGATCTCCAAACTGGGTCCTTACAGGAGATTCCATTCCAAAGAGAATTCTCCTAAAATATCTAAAAAATGGAGGTCCAGGCATAGAACAGATCCATAACCCCACATACACAGGGACTATATAATTTGTTTTAACATTTTGAACAGAAAAGTCTCACTTTGCTGCATGGTTTTTATAAATTGAATTAATTGGTGGCTTTCCAACAGAAGGTGAGAAAACACATTCTCTGTCCCTTTTCCCTTAGTGTGAAGACCAGAAGGTGGACTGTCTGTATGAGGCTCTAAAGAGAGCTGGGGACCGGGTCCTGGGTTCCTTCCCCTCGGTTGTCCCTCTGGTTCTCCATTCTTCCGTCAGCTACCTTGGCTTCTTCCTGAACGGCACCCCCGCTGAAGTTATCCGTGAGTTTGCCATGATGTTCGCCACGGAAGCATCTGTCTTGGCAGGTAGGCAGCCCACTTGACTCCAAACACAGGGCCTGGCTAACAGCAAGTGATGGGCCGTGCCTGCCCACTTGGGCGTGTGGGTGGTTTCCAGGGGGCAGCGTCCAGCAGCCATGGTCAGACAGCGGGGGGGCTTTCTTCTAGGCTGCCCGTGCCCAGGCATTCTATCTTCCCCTTCTCCAACGTCAGCCAGTCATGATGACACAGATTTCACTTGTGGCCCAACCATTTGACTAGAGCCACCTAATGAGCTACTATGTCCTTCAAAACTAAACATATAGAGAGCTCCTAGACCAACAGTGGTCTTTTCTTTAAGTAGAATTTGCCTTGTTTGCATCGATGTGGTTTTCACATCAGCTGGCTTAGTGATGTGCCAGCAACCTGGTAAACTGTCCCAGAGGGTGTCCCCAGCACCCAGCATGAGCTCGTGGGGTCACAAGCTCATGCACACAGCAGGGCCAGGGCCTCCCAAGCCCCTCATCCTTACCTGGGAGAAACACAAGTCCTATGTGATTTCTTTCAATTTTTAGGTTTGAGCTCAGTCTTTTCTCCTCGGCCTCTCAGGGGAAAGATTATCCAGAGTCAGTTGCAGAATCTGCAAAATTCCCTTTTCTCCAAACACCAGCCCTAGCCTAGAGACAAAGGCCACCTCTGGGGTGTGGTGGAGAAAATTCTGGACTTGACACTAGAAGATGAGAATTTTTCCTGAGTCTCTGATTAGTGGTGTGACTTTAATCAATTCATTTCAACTGCTTGTCTTTTTTCTTTCTCTATGAAATGGTAAGGGCCCTGGCTCTTCAATGAGCAGTGTTGCCTATTTTGTGGACCCTCCCCCCATAGCTCCTGCACATAGAAGGTGCTCGATGCTGTCATGATTTGCTGATTCTGAACCTTGAGGAGGCCACGGTGTCCTGGTAGGAAGACCCTTCCTGTCTCTCCCCCAAAGTTAGTCCGCCCTGTGCTCAGACCTGTATGAATGCAGATCCTGGCCCCACAAATAAATCCATAAATCCCAGGTTCCGCTTGGAGCCTGGCTGGTTAGTCTGGGGATCATATTTGCTAGATAATTATGAAATCACCCCAGGTCATTGTGGATTCGTCTTTGAACCTTGAGGAGGCCACGGTGTCCTGGTAGGAAGACCCTTCCTGTCTCTCCCCCAAAGTTAGTCCACCCTGTGCTCAGACCTGTATGAATGCAGATCCTGGCCCCACAAATAAATCCATAAATCCCAGGCTGGTGAGTCTGGGGATCATATTTGCTAGATAATTATGAAATCACCCCAGGTCATTGTGGATTCGTCTCCTTTATCAGCTGATGGCTCTTTCATGTCCTTTCCTCTACAAGGACAATGTGGTTCCTGTCCTGGTCAGCCACCAGCCACTTGCCTCTGGGCAGGCAGCTCACCTATGCTTCATGCCCCCCAGGGGTCTCATTGTCCTCCTCTTAGAAATGGGAAGACTGAGGCTACAAAGGGCAAAGTGCCTGCCCAAGCTCACTGTGTTGTGGTGAGTGGTGTCCCCTAAGAATTTAAGTCACCAGGAACCTCAGAATGTGACTGTATTAGGGTTCTCCAGAGAGCAGAGCCAATAGGATATGTTATAAATACATGAGAGGGGATTTATTAGGGGAATTGGCTCATGTGATTGTGAAGAGAAATCCCGTGATAGACCGTCTGCAAACTGGATGCCAGCAGCATGGCTTGGTCCAAGTCCTAAGTCCTCAAAACCAGGGAAGCCAATGGTGTCCTTGGTGTAAGTCCTGGAACCCAAAAGCTGAAGAGTCTCGAGCTCTGATGTCCACAGACAGGAGAGCAGAGTTTATCCCACCTCCAGTGGATAGAGAGAGGTTCACCTTTTTTCTCCATTTTTGTTCTCTCCAGGCCCCCAGTGGATTGGATGGTTCCCACCCATATTGAGGGCAGATCTTTCCCACCCAGTCCACTCAGGCTGTCATGCTAATCTCTTCTAGAGACACCCTCATGGACACACCTAAAAAGATAGCTTTACCAGGTTTCTTGGTATTCCTAAATCTAATCAAGTTGACACCTTATTTGGAAAGAGGGTCTTTGCAGATGTAATTAGTTCAGATGAGATCACACTGGATTAGGGTGGGCCCTAAATCCATTGACTGGTGTCCTCATAAGAAGGAAAGAGGACACACAGAGACAGAGAAGAGAAGGCCATGTGATGACCAAGGCAGAAATTGGAGTGATATGGCCACAAACCAAGGGATGCCTGGGGCCACCAGAAGCTAGAAGAGGCAGGAAGGATCTTTCCCTAGAGCCTTCATAGGACACCTGGCCCTGCCAACACTTTGATTTTGGACTTCTGGTCTCCAGAACTATTAGAATAAGTTTCTGTTGTTTTAAGTCCCCAGTGTGTGGCAATTTGTTATAGTAGTCCCAGGAAAGCAGTGCAATCCTCTGCCCAGTTCTGGTGGAGATGAAACCAGCCCGGGTCTGGAGCCACAGAGGGAAGAAAAGACAAGGGCCATTCAGAAGTTGGTGTGACTCACTCCTATGTCACCCTGACAACAGCCAGTGGTGAGTCTTTCCCAGGCCACACTGGCTCACATGGCAAGGACGTCTTCCCCCACTGCTAAAAAATTCATAAAAGGAATTTCCCCACCACCCACACACTCCTGCTTTAGGCTGCTCAGCCCAGCAGTTCAGGGATTGCTTAGAACCTCGAGGGTTTCTAGTCTGCCGCTAAAGACTCACCTGCACTGTGGAAGGCCTCGGCGGGGCCCAGTGGCGTGGCTCCCAGGAAGTGCTTGCATACGCCTGGACATTTTTTAGGGGGATCAGATCCTGTTTGTTTGTAAATGATGCTGTGGAGCGGTGGCAGTACCTACTTGTTACTGAGAAACCACTGGAGAAGCAAGTTAATGAACTGATTTCCTGCCCCAACCCCAGCAGACACCTGTCACTGTCCTCAAGTTACTACTGTCAAAAGAGAAGTTGAGTCAGATCAAGCCACTCCGCCAAGGTCACCCTGCCAACAAGGGCACAATGGGGTGGAAAGGAAGGTCTGTCCAAAACCAAAGTCTGTGTAGTTCCCATCATGACGCCGACCGCCTCCCCAGGACGTAAAATAGTTTGTGGCCAGCTGCAATCAGACCCTGGCTGTCTCAGTGATGCCAGCCACTCTGCTCACTGACCTGAGAGCCTTACAGGGAGGGCAGACGTGTCACTCCAAAAGACACGGGGCTTGGCCACTCCCAGGGCTTCCTGCTTGACCCAAGTCAGGCAGAAGTTTGAGACACTGTATGCTTTACAAAGTTTTGTTACTTATGGAATTTTCTTCCTGAGACGCCGCATTTGGACAAAAAGCTGTTGACCTGGTGCAGAACCTGTGGGCCCAGGACTACAAGAAATATGCACAACCAGGCACAAAGAAGCAGTCTGCTCTGTACATTTGAATCATTTGTTTGGGCATCTATTTTGCAAATTGATAGTCCCAGAGGTCCTGAACCCACATCTCCACACCCTTGTCTTTATTTCCTTGAAAAACCTGCAGGTATCCAACCATCTCCTTTATCATATGAACCCGGAGAGGCCACAATGCGGGCAAGTCCTTGCCTTGTCTACGAAGCCCGATGCCAAGAGATGGGGGGTGGAGGCAGGAGGCGCCACATGTGAAGGCATTTCTGCCGCGATCCCCGGTGTGGAGCACTGACGGTTTACCTGCTCCCACAGACTGCTCCGTGAAGCCTTGCACCAAGCAGCTGCATCTGACCCTGGCCCACAAGTTCTACCCCCACCACCAGAGGACACTGGAGCAGCTGGCCAGAGCCATCCCACCTGGCCACCCCTGCCAGTGGACCGCAGCGCTATACTCCCGAGACATGCGCTTCGTGCACTACCAGGTGAGAACCCCCGGGCTGGCTGGGGTGCACCCCACCCTCTCCATAGGGAAGGAATGAGAAAACGGCCTTGCCTGACAGCACTTGCCCCTGGGGCCCCTGAATGCAGACGTTGTAGTGGAAGGGAGGACTTCTGTTCCTTCTCTAAAACTGTTTCCTTTCTTGTGCAATTTGAAACTAGCATTCTTCTATAGACAAGTTGTAGAGGTGTTGCTTTGTGTTGCTTTGCCCCCCACGGATTTGTCACCTCACTTCCCCTGGGTGACAGAGATGCAAAGGATTACTCAAAGCCCATCTCTTTTGAGCAGTGAGAGGCCCGGAAGTGGTTAATCTCCTGCCAGAACCCTCAAGCGAGAGGGATCCCTTCCTTGGGAAATTAACGCCAAATTGCGGTTCTCTTGCAGCATTTATTTTCCAGACCAGGAAATTACAGAAAGAGAACATAGGTGGGGTTATAGTTTAACAATATAGGCC
>NW_007727538.1:303211-311267 GCF_000696425.1 Galeopterus variegatus
TTTGTCACCTCACTTCCCCTGGGTGACAGAGATGCAAAGGATTACTCAAAGCCCATCTCTTTTGAGCAGTGAGAGGCCCGGAAGTGGTTAATCTCCTGCCAGAACCCTCAAGCGAGAGGGATCCCTTCCTTGGGAAATTAACGCCAAATTGCGGTTCTCTTGCAGCATTTATTTTCCAGACCAGGAAATTACAGAAAGAGAACATAGGTGGGGTTATAGTTTAACAATATAGGCCGGTAACTTTGAGTGAAACAAGCCAGATGACATTCCAGTAGACAATTCAGTGGTCCTATCAACACAAGCTTGATCTTAGCAAACACTCCTTCCTATAGCAATTTCTCAGTATCTTTACATAGCAATCAGTAACTAGTCTGTCCTTAAGCCAGCAACCTGCTGTGCCACAATCCTTATCTTGCAACAGAGACTTATAGCCTGAGGGAAAAAGCCAGCAACCTGCTGTGCCACAATCCTTATCTTGAAACAGAGACTTATAGCCTGAGGGAAATTTCCAGTCCTCCGCAAGGTCAATATTTGAAACTGCAAGGCTTTGGAAAACCAGGCCCTGTGAAGTACGTATGCTTTATAGTATATTCCACATAGATGTGCAGAAATTTTAAAACAAAATGGAAGCATTTTTGGTATTAAAAAGAAATGCTGTAAAGATATGTGAATACATGTTTTGCTTATTAATTTAATTTAAATAATGATCAGGGGGAGCTTCATTCCGGGCCTTCCTTCCCCGAGTACTGACTGCTTTAGAAAGAAAGCATCAGGGGCTCCTCTGGGACCTGGGGAGGAAGTATGAGTGAATCCACCATGTTCTGTGTCAGAGGAGAAGCTGTGAACAATCTCACACCAAGGGAGGTGGATGGGAACATCTGGTTATGCTTTAAGATCTTTTGTATATGAAATCAGTAAATGGATGGATATATGGTAGACAGTAGACACCAAAATTTATTTCTAAATCTAGCCAAAGACTTCTGTGCTGTATTCTGTTATATTCCATGCTGCTTATTGTTAGACAAAGGCTTGGATGGTGTCCTGGAGACACAGAACACATCAGGAGCCCTGGCAGCAGGACGTGGGGCATAACTGGCCTCCTGCTGCTGTGGTTTCCCAGCGCACATCCCTGTTGAAGTGTGAAACCACTTGCCCCTTCTCTAGACCCTGAGGACCCTGTTCCAGTACAAGCCCCAGAATGTGGACGAGCTGATCCTGAGTCCTGGCGACTATGTCTTTGTGGACCCCACTCAGCAGGAGGAAGCCAGTGAGGGCTGGGTAATTGGGATCTCGCAGCGGACCGGCTGCCGGGGCTTCCTGCCCGAAAACTACACGGAACGTGCCAGTGAGTCTGACACCTGGGTGAAGCACAGGTGAGTGCTGCCGCTCAGCACAGCCCAGTCTGAGTGAGTGTCTGAGGGTGTCCACCTGAGAATAGTGGTCACCGTGTTTGCATGCTTCTAGACCATTCCATCATTAGTAAAATTGCATTCTCTGTGCTGGCAAAATTATCCCTGGAGGTATGCAGTGAATATCTTGATTGTTTTGTGGTTTCTGCTGATAACATTCGGAAAGCATGGATTTATTCTGTAATACTCTTCTGAGGTAGTAATCCCGAAATTATTGCAAAATATTACTTTCTTATTATGAACATAATCACTATACTCAGAGGTCTTACCCTTGGGCTTGTTTATTCTTCTGCTCAGTGTACAAACTATAAAGTCTTAAGGTTCATTACTGGTTTTCTATTTCTGTAGAGCAAATTACCACAAATTTAACAGCTAAAAGAAAATACATTTATTTTCTCATAGTTTTTATGGGCTAGAAGTCAGAGTATACATTAATTTGGTTCTCCATTCGGGGTCTCACAGGCTCTGGGTCTCAAAGTATTGGCCAGAGCCGGGGTCTCATCTGAGGCTCAGGGTTCTCTTCTAAGCTCACCTGTTTGTTGGCAACATTTATTTTTTTGAAGCTACAGTATCCTTGGCAGCTTGCTTCTTCATGCTCATCTGAATAATCTTTTAATTTTACTGTCTTTAACATCATCTTGCAAGGCTAAGGATTTTCAAAATCATCAGGTACTGGTTCCTTTTTGTTTAATGCTCAGTTTATCATCTCCTCTCCCATTTTATTGTAAGCAACAAGAAATTACATCATACCTTTAACACTTTGCTTTGAAATATCCCTAGTTACCTTACCAGCTTCATTGCTCACAAGTTCTACTTTCCACAGACAATTTTCCTAAACTTTGTTCTCATATTTAGGTTTGCATAAAAAACCAGGGACAGCGTTTGTGCCCCTGGGCTGCCTGACCAAATGTAATGACAAGAGTGGATTCCAGCCAGATCCCAGCAGCTCTGCAAAGTGTCACATTCCATAGGATCTTAACCTGAGGCCATTTAACTTCTTATCCTAATGAGTAGACCCAGAGGACCACAAAGACAGACATGGGAAGGAGGGTGCAGCCGTGGTCGTGTGGCGCTGTTCACTGGCGTATTGACTCATGATCCACTTAATTAAAGCTATTTTAAGGTTGCTTAAGAGAGGCACAATAGCTTTAAACACTAAATGCCATACCTCATGCCGGGCTCCATTCCATACCTTTACCCTCATTAACTGACGTGTTCATTCTAGTAGCCCTGAGGTAGGCTCTGTTATTGCTCCATTTTACAGTCAGTGAAACTGAGACACAGAGAATGAATAACTTTCCCACATTCACACAGTGAGCAAGCAGCAGAGGAAGCAGGATTCAACCCCCATCCTACTTCTTAGCTTGGGTTTTCAACTGTTACCTAAACTGCTTGTGGAATAATAAGTCAATGAGATATATTGTGATTCATCTGTACTTGCAGCTCTAAAAGAATCATGAGGAAGTACATTATGTACTAATATGAAAAAAATGCCCAAGACTTATGTATAAATGGTATAAATAAGCTGCAGAACAATGTGTATGGTGTGACACTACTTGTGGGGAACAGGGAAGCAACACATGCTGGTTCGTACATGTGAATGCAGAATATGTATTCACATGCACGTACATGCCTAAAAGTTTCCTGCAAGAATGTCTAGAAACAGAAGGATGAGTAAATGAGTAAATGAGTAAAAACGGTGGTTACTCTTGGGAGTTGGGAGTGGGAGCTGGGAGAATGGGATGAGAATGGGAGGGAGACTTTTCACTCTCTGCCATTTCACAATTTTAAAATTTATGAACCATGTAAATGTATTACTTATTCAAAAGGTAAGTTAATCAATTTTAAATTTAAAGAAACGAATATAAGAAAATTGAGTCAAAGGGGAAATAAAGGCAGAGAAGTCCAACAAAGCCAGGGCTGAGGTCTGTGCACACCGTGCATGCTGAGAAGTCCCGGCTCCACGCTTCTCACATCTGATGTGGAAAGGGACACGCCTTCAACAAAATCGTCAGCGCCATCCCAGGTACGTGCAGGCCAGTGACAGGAGAAGCACAATTTACTGGTGTGGACATGTTCATGGGTCTAGTGGCAATTAATGCATCAGTCACTCATCTCCAAAATAACGACCCCAGCCACCACACAGATGGTTGTGGGGTTCTTGGGACTTATCTACAACAAAATTACAGTCCAATATTTGTCCATCACTCTGAAGAAGATCAGAGATGATCTGGATGGTGACAGTGGTGGAAGAGCATATCCACAAACCACAAGCCTTCCACTCTCCCTGTAGGAGAATGGATGGAGCGTGACTGTGGAAGAAAAAGCACACAGGCCCCAAGTGTCAGAGCACAGAGAATTTGTCATCGTCTTCTAGCCAAGACGAGATTTCTAACACTGAAGCCATACAGATCAAATGACTTTTCTAAAACCTCAGAGTAAGTTGGTGGCAAAGAGCTCAGACACGATACAGGGTACTATTATGGGCTATTATGTCTCCTGTAAAATTCATGTGCTGAAGTCCTGATCCCCAGTACCTCTTTGGAGATAGGATCTTTAGAGGTTATTACGTTTGAGTAAGGTCATATAGGTGGGCCCTAATCCAATCCGACTGGTGTTATTAAGAAGAGGAGATCAGGATACAGACACGCGCAGAGGGACGACCATGTGAGGACACAGGGAGAAGATGCCACCTGCAAGCCAAGGAGAGAGGCCTCAGGAGGAACCAGCCCTGCCCACCCAGCTCTTAGATTTCCAGCCGCCCAGTCTGAATGCTTTGTTCCAGCAGCCCCAGGAAACTAACACAGGGACATTGTCTGTGCAGCCCCACAGACGGGAGCTGTGCCCCTGTGGAAGAATGAGGTGGAATGTGAACCCATCTATTTCTACGGGGTGAGTTACCCATTAAGTGACATTAAGTTAAGAGAAAATCAGAAATGTCAAAATGCTAAGCTTTTCCTTTCCGTCACCAATGCTCCCATTGCAATCTTAATTATATCTCATTTGAAAGACTAGCAAAAAAATCCGGTTTTCTCTCAGCTCTAAACTTCACAGATGTCACTTGTAGATAAGGAGGCTTTACTGTCTGCATCATGAGGCACAGCAGGGTGCGGGCCCCCGCCTTGTCCTCCGGAAGAGGAAACCAACTGACGTTTCCTATGTTAACATGAGATCTACAGGTTGTGCCTCTGTGGCTCAGAGCGGGTTCATTTGAGGAGAGAATTGTCCACGGTTAGAACATGAGTATTAATATTCCTGGGTGACTTACAACCAACTAGAGCATGCATGCTGTACCTTTTGGCATCTGGCAGCACAAACAAAGTGCTCCTGTTGGCCTGGACCCACCGGTAGGAGTTCTCACATCAACACAGGACCGGCAACAGCAACATGGAAAGAGAAATACAACTTGCAGACAATTCAAGGCACGTGTGACCTGAGTCAGAGCACCCACGGGCAGTGAATGGTCCAGGGCACGAGGGTTAAGGGTGCCCGGCCAAGGGTCCAAGGCCCTGACGGGTCTCAGGATGGAGACTTGGGGAACTGCTGCTGCGTTTATGAGAATTTGGGGACATGGAGCCTCTATAGGAGAAACGTAAGCATTTACAAGTGGGCTGAATAACTGGAAACACATCATGTTGCTGGCAATGAAACGTTAATCACGGGACTGTGTCCCTTCCTCCCAGCCTCATTTCCAGGCTTACTCAAATTCCTGGCAAAATCCCAATGGGATATTTTGTCAGAGCTTCACCAAATGAATGAAAAGTGTATGTGGAAGAATAAACAGGAGAAAAGAGCAGAGAGAATTTTGAAAAATAAAAATAATGAGAGAAGATACTTGTCCGACCAGATTTTTAAAATATGTTATAAATGCATAATATGGTCCTGGCTTGAGGGAAAGAAAAAAACAGATTGGCGAGACAGAATTGGTAACAGAGAAGCAGGTCTGGCATACAGGAATTCACAGGCATTGAAGCACATCTGGCATAGGGAAAGAAGTGGCTGTGAAACGAGTGGAATTTTATGCCCGCTCACATCGCGCGTGGAAGCCAGTTCCCGGCAGAATCAAGAAGTAAAAAGAAAAATAAAATCATTTTTAAAATAGAAGGCAGTTTAAACAAGTGCATTTCTGATTTCTGGAGTGGGGAGAGCTTTGGAAGCTCAGAAGCAGGGGAAGGGGTCTCGTAGTGAGACTTAACAGAGCTGTCTTTAATAATGATTATTAAATGCAAGACCCATTTTCCTCAAATCAGAAAAGGCTTTTTGATTTTTGCCATTTTAATTTAAAAACATTATTAACACTGGGTGAGCACATAAGGAGTTAGATACACTTCTACAGTGCAGATGGGAGTGAAAATGTCTAGAAAGCAAATTAGCAATATGTTCCCGGAACCTTACCCTCTGGCCCAACAGTTCGCGTTCTGGGGCTCCATCCTAAGAAAGAAAGAAATTCGGGTTAGTATTCTTTGTCAGCTTGTACAAAGTGGTTTTGAAAAATGGAGACAACATATGTTTCTGACAATTACGGACATGTATATTCAAATTATGACATATGTGTATATTACATATCATGCAGCCACTAAAATATTTTCAAGTAATTCTTAGTAGTGTGGGTGACTGGTATGTGTAACTGTATGTGTACTGTGCATTGCAGCCATGTAGGTACACATGTGCATGCACCCCAGCTCCACCAAATCTCCCCCACCAGTCCTTCGCACGCCCCATGGCCCCTCCCTCCTTTTCCATGTGAACTTCCACATTCAACCATTGCATCCACTTCCTGGAACATCCTCAAGTCCTTGTCCTTGTCCTTTCTGCTGCCCAGACCTGCCTGGCAAGGCCCTAAGCCCAGTTAGATCCATCCCTGCTCCGGCTCAGTGGAAAGAGCCAGGGAAACCATGCCTCGCTGCTGGGTCTCACACCCATTCACACCTCCGAACATTCTCCTCCCACCCCCTCCTGAGCAATAGCATCGCTTCCTATTCACTATGGCAGGTAGGCAGTCGGAAGAGTGTCCACAGACACCTTCCACCACGCCACCCACCTGCCAGCCTCTGGGCCCACACGCTCTTCTTCCCCCCACCAGATGGCAATGCAGGGTCCTAACTCCAGCCAAGGCCACCCTGCCCACTGGGGCTCCACGTTCCCTCTCTCCTGGGCACCCCATGCCCTCCAACGACATTGCGCCAGCATCATCCATTGTCTCCTGGACCCTCCTCCATTGTTCCTACCAGCAAACAAACATGCTGTCATCTAAAAAAGAAAATCAAGCAATACCTCTCTTTTTTCCCCATTTCCCCCAGCCACTCCCTCTCCACCAGTGCCTGTCCCATGCTTGACTTTTGTGGCTCCTGCTCACCTGAGTTTCCTCCCGCTGGAAGGTGCCCCTTCCCCCACTCCTTTGCTGTCTCTGCTCTTCTCTGACCTTCTGCCGCTGCAGCAACGAGCTCAGCCCTGGCAGCATCTGTGGACCCCAATCCTCCCTGCTCTCACCAGCTCTCTCAGCGTTGCATCCCTTCCGTGCGCTGCCGGCTCCTCTCCCACTGGCATTTCTCTCCCGAGCCCTACACTTGTACAAAGCCAGCTCTGTGGCTCCATGTGGGTTGCATGTAGACATGCCAGATGTAAGATGTCCAAAATTGAACTCCAGCACTTTTCCCCAAATGCTGCTCCACCCACAGTCTCCCCATCTCATTCAATAGCAACGTGCTCTCTCCAGTTGCTCAGGCCAAAAGCCTGGAGTCTCCCTGACTCCTCACCTTCTCTCAGGTTCTGCATGGGATCCGTCAGAAAGTGCGGTTGGCTCCACATGCAAAATACAACCAAATCTGACCATTCTTCACCCCTCCATTGCTCCCACCTGGTCACCTGGCCTGCAGCCATGGGCTCCCTGCTCTGCCCTGGACCCTGTGGTCTAGTCTCAACTGTGAGGCCAAAGTGATCCCTTCCAGGTGCTGTGGGATTGAAACCCTCCAATCACCCCCTCTGCCTCTGAGCACAAGTCCTGCAAGAGCCCTCACAAGCCTGGGTTCTGACACCGACAAATGTCCTGTCTCTCCTGGTCTGCGCTCTTCTCTCCTTAGTTCACACTGTTCCAGCCACACTGTCCCTTTGCTGCTCCCCAAACCCTCCAGGGGCCTGGACCCCTGCACAGCTGTCTCTTCTGCCTGGGGTGCCCCGCACACCTGCATGCCCTGTGCACTCACCTCCCCCTGGGCCTTCCCATTTGCCTGTAGAGGCTTTGTGGGACACTCTGTTTACTCTGCAACCTGCCCCCAACTCAGCTGCCCCCAACCCAGCGGCTCCCGCTGTATTTCAGTGCATGATACTAACTACTTTCTACTAGACTGTACAATTTACTTTTCCTGAAAAACTGGATCCAATCTCTAAAAATCATAAGGAAACACTCCTAAATGTGGATGGATGAGGGAAATGGAATAAGATTCCATGGTTAACTGGGCTGGAGGATTATGGTTACTTTTCCTTCTTTTTTAATTTGTCCCATTTTCCATGTTTTTAATAACAATTAGAAATAAAATATTCTGAGCTCCCCCAATGGAATTAGAAATTCAAAATGCTAGAATTAGCTGAAAACAAGGAGGAAATGTTACTGGAAAATACTGGGTGGGAAAAAGGACTTTTTTTTTTTT
>NW_007727538.1:312059-317429 GCF_000696425.1 Galeopterus variegatus
CCGTGGCCTTGGTGTTATTAGCACCGCACTCTACCGAGTGAGCCACGGGCCGGCCCGGAAAAAGGACTTTTGATGCCTAATACAACCCAGAGAAATAGCTCTGAGCACCTGGTCAGGAAATTTGTGAGCAGCCACGGAATATGATTGTAGACTGTTTTTACATAGAATTTACAAAAATCTTTCCTTACATAAAATGAATTTTCCCCTAGAGAAATTGATCATTTGCTGTTGCAAGGAGGATTTATGTGACCATCGGCTCTTTGGTTTTATTCACTCTCTTCCTCTGGACACCCTGCCTGTTCCCGTCAGACACACTCACTTTGGGGACCCCACCATCACCCCCTCTTATTCCAGAGCCTGGAGTTCTCATTGCTCTGACTGGCTGTGGTCTTTCCCCTCGGTCGTCCCCAGAGCTCCTGAACACCTGCCCACTCTATGGCACTTCTGCTTTGTTGTCAGGCAGCGATTTCCTCATCCTCTGCAACCCTTTGGATGCTCTTTGTACCCACCATCCCACTACATCTACTCCTTCCCCATAGCTCTTTCATGTGTCTGTCCTCCATTCATTCGTCCCTGCATCCCAGCTGTGTCTATCTGCACACCTCTGACTGTTTTAGGAGAATCTAAGAGGACAGTGTACTAATCAGGGTTCTCCAGAGAAACAGAACCAACAGAAGATGGAGAGAGAGAGAGAGAGAGAGGGAGAGGGAGGGAGAGAGAGAGAGATCCAAACTGAGGGCTTGGCAAGTGTGAAATCTGCAGGGCAGGGCAGGCCAGCGGGCTGGAGACCACAGATGGCCTGGAGCAAATTCCCTCTTCCTCAGGGAACCTCGGTCTTTTCTCCTAAGGCCTTAGCAGATAGAGTGAGGCCCACCCATGCTATGGAGGGTCATCTGCTTTACTCAGAGTCTACTGATTTAGATGTTAATCTCATCTAAAAAATACCTTCACAGAAACATCTACAACGATGTTTGACCAAATATCTGGGTAGCGTGGCCTGGCCGAGCTGACACGCACAGCTGCAGCACAGGCGGCGATGATGGGGGTGAGACAACACATTGTCCACACGGACTGTGTCCTGAGCGCCCACGCACGCTGTTCGTTTCCTCCTCATGGTAACCTTGTCTTCGAGGCTGTCATGGGCATTCTCAAGCACGTGTGTGACCGGACGCTGTGTTTCTACGTCAACAACACGACCACATCTCTGTTCATGCCTCCTGTTTTCTCTTTTCTTCCCCGCAGGACTTACACCTTCAGTCTAGCTGTGGACCTGAACTACAGAAAGGATGGCGAAGCCAGCGGCAGACGGAACGGGGAATTTCATCCTCCTCAGGCGTCAAGGAGTGCTAGCAATGTGCAGGCTCTGCAGGTAACAGAATCCAACTTTACGTTAACTCCATGGCAGACACGGCTTCTCAAGTATTGCTTCTGTTCCATAGACACATCCTCCCTGCTGCCCTAGAGCACAGACTCAGGCGTGGATCAGCAAGGGGCCCTTCCCAGCCATGCCGAGGTGTTGGGGGTCCATGCCCTTGTTGGTCTGCCCCAGGCAGACAGAGAGTCACACCCCCCCCCAGGGCTGTGAGTACCTGTCTGTATGTTCCTGAAGGTGGCACCAGTCATGGCACTGGGACACAGGGCAGGGAAGAGATAGGGACACAGCACTTCCCAGGATCCTGAGTTCTCACCCCAGTTCCCTCATTAAGAAGCCAAGTGACCCCAAAGAAGTCACCTCCCCCTGGGGCCTTGGCTTCTCATCTTCTGAGGCAGGACTGGGCAAGACAAGGAGCCTGTGCTTCCTAACCTGGGGGGCCAGCAGCCTCGGGGTCAGGGTCTGGGGCACCTCGAGCCCTGCTGCCCACACGGGGCACACCCAGGAGCACAAACTGCCAGGCAGGGACTCTGAGAACAGGCAGCCCCTCCCTGCAGGCAGTGAGCAGGGCTGCATCCCCTGCCTGCGGTCTGGGCGGTGAGCAGGTCAGCCCTCTGCTCTGAAGCTTTACCCTTCCTGACAAAGGAACCCCTGAGGGAGGGGGCACGCAGTACCTACAGCTAGTCTTTACTGAATCACCCTAAGTCCAAAGCTCACCCTCTGGGTCAGCCCTCTGCTCTGAAGCTTTACCCTTCCTGACAAAGGAACCCCTGAGGGAGGGGGCATGCAGTACCTACAGCTAGTCTTTACTGAATCACCTTAAGTCCAAAGCTCACCCTCTACTATGGGCTGAACTGTGTCCCCCCAAATTTAAGTGTTGAAGTCCTAATCCCCAGCACCTCAGAATGTGACTATATTTGGAGACAGGGCCTTTTAAAAGGTAATTAAGGTTGCAACGGGGCCATTAGGAGGGTCCCTGATCCAATCTGACTAGTGTCCTTAGAAGAAGAGGAGGTCAGGACACAGACACACACAGAGGGATGACCCTGTGAGGACATGGGGAGAAGACGCCGTCTGCAGCCAAGGAGAGAGGCCTCAGGAGACACCAGCCCTGCCTGGCCTTGACCTCGGACTTCCAGCCTCCAGAGTGTGAGAGGACAAATGCCTGTTGCTGAAGCTGCCGCCTGTTGTCCTGTGTCACTGCAGCTCTAGAGGAGTACAACATCCTTCCCCAAGAGTTCCTCAGCCCCTAAAGCTCCCTTCGGGCTGGGGTGAGCTTACCCAAACAGGAGCTGAGCACAGGACCCGGGACACTGGGAGGCAGCACAGATCCTCTTTGGCCAAGTTTTCAGTCAGAGAGAAAAATGGCCCAGAGCTGAAGAGTCACTGACTGGGATTTAGATCCTGCCAGCTACTTCCAGACAGAAACAGGGCTCCTCTCCCCAGGCCGCCCAGACTCCAGAGACACAGCAGAGGCTGGACTCACCACCCTCAGTGGGGAGAGAGCAGGCATGGACCAGGGGCTCTCCCCAGAGCTGTCCCCCTTTCCAGATGGAAGGAGGGGGAGTCCGGAATGGAAGTCTGCACTGTAGCTCAGCCTGTGTCTAAACTCATGCCTTGACCTCGGACTTCCAGCCTCCAGAGTGTGAGAGGACAAATGCCTGTTGCTGAAGCTGGCGCCTGTTGTCCTATGTCACTGCAGCTCTGGAGGAATACAACATCCTTCCCCAAGACTTGCTCAGCCCCTAAAGCTCCCTTCAGGCTGGGGTGAGCTTACCCAAACAGGAGCTGAGCACAGGACCCGGGACACTGGGAGGCAGCACAGATCCTCTTTGGCCAAGTTTTCAGTCAGAGAGAAAAATGGCCCAGAGCTGAAGAGTCACTGACTGGGATTTAGATCCTGCCAGCTACTTCCAGACAGAAACAGGGCTCCTCTCCCCAGACCGCCCCGACTCCAGAGACACAGCAGAGGCTGGACTCACCACCCTCAGTGGGGAGAGAGCAGGCATGGACCAGGGGCTCTCCCCAGAGCTATCCCCCTTTCTAGACGGAAGGAGGGGGAGTCCAGAATGGAAGTCTGCACTGTAGCTCAGCCTGTGTCTAAACTCATTGGTGCTTCAAATGGACGAAAACAGAACATAAGTCTCCCTTGAACTGGACCCCTCTCTTGGTCTGATATTACCCCTACCATTCAGTAAGAAAACTGTGGCAGCAGGCTTGGTACAGCGCACCTGTGGTGGGCCAAGTGATGGCCCCAAAGATACAAAATCCTAATCCCTGAGGCCTGTGAGTGTGACCTTATGAAGAAAAGGGGTCTTTGCAGATGGGCTTGAGGTCAGGGTCTTGAGAAGAGAAGATTATCCTGGATAGTCCAGGGGGGCTCTAAACCCAATCACGTGTCCTTATGAGAGAGAAGCAGGGGAGGGATCTGACACACTCAGCAGAAGGGGAGGCCATACGACCACAGAGCCCAAGGTCAGAGTGATGTGGCCTCAAGCCAAGGAACACCTGGGGCCACCAGAGCTGGAAGAGGCAGGAAGCAGGCTCTCCTGTAGAGCCTCTGAGGGAGTTCGGCCCTGCAGACACCTTGACTTTGGACTTCCAGCCTCCAGAAATGTGAAGTGTATATTTCCATTGTTTTGTGTCCCCCAGTCTGTAGTAACTTGTTAAAGCAGCCCCAGGCCCCAAATGCGGCTCTTCCATCTAGGCAGCCAGTGTAGCCCGGTCTTGTCCTGTGCACCCCAGGGCTAGTCCACTCCGTTCCCCACAGACCTTTCTTTTGCTTTATTGTATTCCTGTTGAGACACTCCACATTTAAAGTTCAAATGCTCCAGGCTCTTCCAGGGAAGAAAATGCCCCAATTCCGAAACCTTGGCCCAGCCACATTGACAATACCTTGAGACTGGCTAGGCGGACCGAGGTTCTGAGCACATGTATGTCTTGCAACCTACTTTCAGATCAGCCCTCAGCAGGGGAATGGGACAGATATTTTAATCTTCGTTCTCGGGGGAGAAAGCCTCTAGGTGTGGGTACAGGCAACCCCTGCCCAACCACACGTCAAAGTTGTGGGACAGCTCCAACGGGATAGACAAGGCTACCCCTGGAGCACTGCCGAGGAGGCAGGGGTGTCTGGAACTGAGTGCCTGCAGCCCTCCAGCAAGAGGCAGCGCTGACGTTGGTTTGCCTTGTCTGTGTGCCCGTTTGGAAGACTCAGCCCTTGGCCCTGAGAAAGTGAGAGCATGGAGACCTCAAAGGTTTCCATCGGCTCACGGATACCACAGTCTGTGCAAAGGTGCTCGGAGCCAGCACCAATAGTCTGGTGCCCTGAGTGGCTGGAAGTAGTGCCCTGTGCGGGTGACTGAGGACTCTACAGGCCATAGCAGCATCTGGCAGGAGCTACCCGTCGTGGTGGGGAGGCAGGGCCGTTTGTCCCTCACCCTCTTTTCTGAGGTTCCCTCCTTCCCAGCAATCCCCAACCACTTCCCAGTGTGTGGGACATTGCTGGGGGCCACCCTTGCTGGAGGAAGTGGTGAGTTGGTACAGACCCTGAATCTCCATCACTGTTAGCAGAGGCAGACCCAGCAGGAAAGGTCTGCAGCACCAGCTGGGCTGCGTGAGTGCCCTCCTCGCTGGGGTGTTTAGATGTGAAGGGTATTTGCATTTTCCTCTTTAGGATGTGGGTGAAATCAGAGCACAATGCTGAGGCTGCTGCCTGGGGCTTTCTGCTGAGGAGGACACGTCTCCTCACCTCCCTTTCTTACCCCACTTGGTAGCAAAACACAGAAAATACTAGCTTTCTCATTTTAACCCAGAGAGCTACATGGCCAAAGATGAAGTAGGGGCAGAGGAAGGGCCACTTGAGCTGCCTCCTGCCCTGGTGTCCTCCTCTCCCTTCCATCCCCGGAGTTCCTGAGACAGCCTGGGCCCGGCACGGGGCGGTGCTCCCTGGGGCTAGAGAAGTAAGTGCAGTGTGGACATCAGCTTGCCTAGTGGTGCCC
>NW_007727538.1:317790-321027 GCF_000696425.1 Galeopterus variegatus
GGTGCTCCCTGGGGCTAGAGAAGTAAGTGCAGTGTGGACATCAGCTTGCCTAGTGGTGCCCTCCAGGGTAGCAGCCAAGCTCAGCATCTCCCTCAAGGGTTCCAGCTGTTTCTGGGCTCCCTGAGCAGGGCTCATGCTCCCCACCACTGTCCTTCCCGGTGGCCTCTGGGTGGCCTGGCCTCAGAACACTGCACTGAGCTTACAGGGGCCATCCTCGGCTCTCACTTTCTATCTCACTCTCAGTGGGTTTCTGTCAAGGCCATCCCCTCCATCCCACAGCTGTCCACAGTATGGGGACAAGAAGGGCCAGCCCCAGCTCCCCCGAGGACAGGCCCCCAGCCACTCCACACATAGGAGCCTCCTCTTAAAGGATAGCCCACATCACTGCCTGAAGTGTGGCCCTCAGGTCACTTTGCCAAAGCACAGGCCTCCCCAAGAACAGGGATGGACAGCGCCCTGCAACTGCAAGCCTACCGGGTCATTTTGGGGTCTGCCTGAAGCATGGGAGGAATGCTCTAAAGAGCTACTTTCTCACGGCCAGAAGCTACTGGCCTCCACCAGGGCCACTCTCACACCAAGATGAAATAAATAAAGTTAAATAAAACACTAATTTTCCCCCAGTACTCAGCCAAAGGATGGCCAGCTGTGGGCAAGCAGCAAGGGGGATGGATGGGGGGCTTCTCGGTGCTCAGAAGCGGAACACGCACCTGCATGCCAGGAAAGAGCCACCCCTTGATGTGCCAACATGGGGCAGTGCTGGAGGGCTCCCTGGAAGAGGAAGAGTGCTAGCAAAAGAGGAGACTTGAGAGAGAGGTAGACAGACAGGCAGACAGATAATATCTATATATTATAATAATATATATTATAATGTAGATACAGGTATAAATACAGATACAGATACAGATATAGATACATGTAATGTCCTAAGATGTCACTGTGGAGGGATAAGGACTCGGAAGAGACAGAAAAGAAGGAAAGTGGATGTGTTATGGTGTAGGCCAATCCTGTCTCTTTTCATTTCGGGATGTTATAACACCTAGAAAATAAGAAGTCAGAAGGAATTAAAGAGGTTCCCACCTCCAGTTCCTAGACCTCTGTCATGGTAATGACACGGGCAGAATGGGCTGTAGCTATTGACCAGCGAAGGAGGAGATGCCCTCTCCAGGCCAGCGGCTGGCCTTGAAAAAGTGAATAATGACATCTAATTAGTTTGAATTTCATATATTGCGTGGCTTAGTTGATTACTGGGAGAGGTGCAGTCTGCGAGGTCTGATGACATGGATGTTAAATGGCCTGTGACTGCTTCCACCCTCCCAGGCCACGATCGCGAGGAAGAGCGTGCTGGTGGTACGCCACGGGGAGAGAGTGGACCAGATCTTCGGGAAGTCATGGCTGCAGCAGTGTTCCACCGCAGATGGTAGGTCAGTCCAGGTGAATCCTCAGGCAGAAATGCTGTGGACCTAACGAATGAGATACCTTCTCAATTACCTTAGATGCTTCCAGGTCCCCTATGGCCCTGTCCTTTCGAATGGCTGTGCACGATTGCATGTGTGGAATGCACACAGCTGCATCTTTCTCCAGAGGTGTGTTAGGTGTGCATCTGAGCGTGTGTGCCATCCACAGGCATCTTGCCCCGAATGCTTTGTGGAAAAGGGGGATTGTGGTTGGGAGTTCGCATGGCAGCTGGTGTGAGTGTGCAGACAGTTCTTGCCACCCTCACAGCACATGGGTACCAGGTTAGTGTGGGCAGCGTCACTGCTAATCAGGTCGCCCTGACCTGCGGCCTCTGAGCCCTGCAGCTGCTGCCCCATGCCCTCTCCCTCCATCTCGTCTCGGAAGCTCTCCAAGCTGAACTTGACTGCTGTGGTCATCTCCCTACAGTTTAAGGCTGTGCTGCTTAACAGATGCACGTATTCTTGAGTATGTCTCTGTTCACCCTAACTTTGCCCCCTGAATGCCAAGAGCTAAGAACAGTTCTTACAAATGCCCATACCCCCAAGCCAACCTCTGTACTGATGACCAAGGTCTCTGTCAATGCACATCTCCTGATGGAAAGCCCATAGTGTCTCAATGTCGAAGCCATGGATAGATGTACAAATTAAGGTATCGAACACAGTAATAAGATCCATTCACTGTTGCTAGGCTAGCTGAGCCCTTTGAGATCCCTCCAGGAACCCAGCAGGCCCCAAAAAGGGAGAGAAAACCATTACAGATGATAAGCACACACCGGAAAAATTCTGAGCAGATAGCGTCATGACCAAACATATCTCCACAAACCCACAGAACTAGTAATATGGTTGTCTCTGTAAAACAAGATCAGGTAGACACACAAAGGCTTAAGGAAAAAACAGTAAGACAATAGGTGGACATGCGGATCAAGTGGCCTTCAAATGTGGTATAAGAAGTTTTCCTGTAATAAAACAAGTATTGAAGTGATAGATTGAAGTGACACACCATGTCAGCGAGGAGGGAACCAATGCAAAACAATCAACACCAAAAATAGTTCTTGGGCTTCATAGAAAAAAAAAAAATTGGTCATCTAGACAAAAGATTAAGTCACCTGTAAGGGAAAATATTTTAAAAGCACTAGAAATTCCCAGCTAAAGAGAAACTCCTCATGGATCTTTTTATAAGGTAAAGAAGCCTTTGAAAAAGTGAGTAATGACATCTAATTAGTCTGAATTTCATGTATTGCATCGTTCAATCAATTACAGTGGGGTATATGGCTGTAGCCTTCCCCAGGGAACAAAGGAGAGGTTTGGGGGACTCTGCTGCCTGTCGTCTGACTCAGCTCACTTCTGGCCCATGCACACATGCTCACATGGTGCCTCACTTCTCAGCGGGGCTGGCCTAGGGCACCCCATATTCTCTCCACACTCTGCACCCATCAGGACCTAACATTGTCCCCACTTCCTGGTCCTCTTCTGAGCTTTGCCTTCTGCCTCCCAGAGTGACCCCAGATAAAGTGTCAGTGAGAACAAAAGACCTAGGTGGAGCAGGCTAACATTTTTTGGATCACAGATGCCTTTGAGAATAAAATATAACTGATGGACATTCTTCTCTTTGGAAAAAAATGTAAAAACCGCCTTTCCAGTGAACACAGCTAAGACTGGCATTTAATAAAGGACTTTAAAGCTTGTGGCTCACATAAGAGTCTCTTCCGATGGAAATGCCAAGGAGGAACTTTTCAGAAAAATCCTGAATGGGTTTTACAAGGTGTGCAAAATAGCCAGCTGC